>NW_006763152.1:0-260483 GCF_000264905.1 Stereum hirsutum FP-91666 SS1
TACGATACAGATGAAGACGAAATAAAATTCGTAAAATAACAGGACGAACCAGACGAGCAATCGCACACAGCTAGAGCCTCGATCCGGAGTAGGTCTTTGCGACGCCGAACTCTCCGTCCATAGCGTATACGAGGGTGCTGACGTTTGAGAGGAACCATAGAATCAGATGAAAATGTTGAGCGCGCGTGTGAATCGAAAAGTGAAAGAGTAGGCTCCATTGTGAACGAAGACTGTGGGAAGTACACAATTAGCGACAGGGGCTTTAAAGGAAACCAATTTCTCCATGAGTCCGCCAGTCCGCCGACGTTCAACAATAAACGAAGGCACGAGAATGTGCACGTGATTGAATATTCCGGAACGTTCTTCGATCTTCTTAACGCACGTGACGTTGCTTTCCTCAGGAAAGCAACGTTTCCTCTGAATCCGATGGCGCTTGATTCTACGCCGAGAAAGGAAATTTTCCAGTTTTTCGACACTACCTACAAGAACCTGGTACCCTTTAGGGACCAGGAATCAAGTTGCCTTGAGGCGATCCGCGGACATCTGCACTGGCCTCGATCGGTACAGAGTCCAACAAGTTTCCTACTGTAATTTTCCTCTTGTAGCCCCTTCCATTCCCATTTCTTATGATCGCTGATTTTACTCAGCATTCCACCAGAATAGACAGGGATGCCCTTCTGTGCACATCTCACGCGGCCTGCACGTAGCCACGTTCGCGCTCCGTCTCGCATCGTCCCATCCGTCGCTGCTGTCACCCTCCTCCCAGCCACCCTGAGCGTCGTCACACCATGACAACATATTCTCCTTCTACTCCGCATTCTCAGTCAGCTGTAGATTCGGGGGATGGTCTTGAAAAGACACAGGATACCGTTGTACGACATTTGTCACGATTATCTATTTTTCCTGACTGGACTTTTACAGGTTGAGGTCAAAGCAGCTCCCACCTTTCCTGATGGTGGTACCAAGGCGTGGATGGCGGTTTTGGGTTGTTCCTTGGTCTCATTCACGTCATATGGTACGTCTGTATTGTTGCTTCAAACGCACAGTTACTTCACGACATCCACTTTGTGCAGGTCAATTGAACGCGTTCGGCGTCTTTCAAACGTACTATGCCGAACACCAACTGGCGGACCGTTCTGCCTCAGATATAAGTTGGATAGGAAGTATCCAGCTCAGCGCAATATACTTCTGCGGGCTTCTCTTGGGTCCTGCGATGGACCGCTACGGGGCTACGGTATAACTATTTCTCTTGTGTGTTTATGTGTTTTGCAACATCATATCTGAAGCTTCGGAATAGGTTCTGCTCGTTTCCGGTTGGCTGCTCTCGACGTTCTGTCTGATGATGCTTTCGCTTTCGAAAACATACTATCAGATATTCCTGTCGCACGGTCTTGGGTTTGGTATCGGACTCGCGCTTCAGTAAGTTGTTTCCGATTTTTTCTACTCTTCCATAGCTCAAACCCGACTTTTCAAAGATTCTATCCATTGGTATGCCCATCAGCTATGTAGATCACTCTTTCCCGCTGAATTAAATTATCAGCTTGTCATCCCCGCACAATGGTTCGGAAGGAAACGTGGTCTGGCTATGGGCATCGTCAGTAATTATATTTCCTATTACTATTTCACTGTTGACAGTGGTGTTCATAGGTTGTTGCTGGCGCCAATTTGAGCGGCGTGATATTCCCTATCATGCTGTCTAGACTGTTTCAGTCGATTGGTTTCCCATGGGCCGTCCGAACGCTGGGTTTCATGTGCTTTGCACTTCAAGGAATTTCCATTCCATTCATCCGAACCAGGTTACCACCGCGAGCAAACGCGCCGAGGTTCGACAAGACTATAACGAAAGATCGTGCATTTATTCTGCACGCTTTATCCGGATTCTTCATCTCTTTTGGTAAGAGATATTCATTCGAACATGGTCGATCTATTCGTACTGAGCGACTGTAATCCTAGCACTCTATACGCCGTTCTGGTACATCGAGCTCTTCGCAGTCCAACAGGGCGTCGGGACCACCCTGACATTCTACCTTATCGCCATCATGAATGCCGCAGGGCTAGTCGGTCGTGTGCTCCTAGGACAACTGAGTGACCTTGTGAGTTCTCTGTCCTTTGCACTATGTAGATATCCACAAAATTAATATTCACGCTGTACCTTTCGAACTGCAGATCGGAACGTTCAACATCACGATCTGCACATTGGTCCTTGGCTCTATCGCCACTCTAGCTATCTGGATAACGTCACATAGTTCTGGAGAGCTGGTAGTATTTGCTGTAATGTATGTAGTTTCCTGTTCAGTTTAGTGTTCCTCACTTGACCTTGCCGATGTGCTGACACTTGTTTCGTCTTTAGATATGGTCTTTCCGCTGGTATGGATACCCTGCCTGTTTCGACCGTTTATTCTGGCTGACGCTCAAGCATATACACATAGGGTCATATACATCCCTCGGCGCCGCCTGCACCACGAAGCTCACCAGTGCTCCTGCGCTCATTGGCGTGCGCGTGGGTATCTTTATGTAGGTCTATTTTAGATTTTTGGACTTGCGCTCTATCCACCAACTATGTCATTATGGAATACTCAACCAAATCATTAGGACTGCGATGGCCCCTGGAATCCTGACCGGACCGTCCATCGCTGGAGGTACTGTTGTGTCTTAATTTCCAGTCTCCCTTTATCTCGTGTTCGCGGAGTCATGCTGACTTCAACGCACCTTTTTCTTGTGGATCTACAGCGTTACTTTCGGCCGCGAACGGATCATACATCGGGCTTCAGTGCTTCGTAGGCGTCATGCTTGGCCTTGGGGCAGTCTCGCTTTTGAGTTCTCGGCTTCTAGTGAACCGGTCTGTGACAGCTAGGATTTGAGCCATGCCAAATTTTCCTGATTCAGAACCTCGTATTTTTTTAATATTTCGCCTTCTTTCTTCGTTGCCTCTGTGTTATTCGATGTCAATGATGTGTTACGACCTCGTATCATTTCTGCTAGCTATAGGAATGATCATCCGTGCGTTGTCGTGATCACTCGGCCTGCCTCATATGGAGGCGCGAAACCCATACCGAAGTGCAGCAGCGGTATCGGAGTGCGATGATTGGTTGCCGTTCTGCCGTATCCTTGTCTCTTGGGCAGGTTGATGTTCCAGTCACAATGGCACTCCCGTTCCGGTCAGTCAAGCGCCTCTTGAGGCCGTACGCCGCATAGTCTTATCAGAATACTTATCACGTCCCGAAATAAACATAAGACAGTCCCTGTGTGCAGACTGAGATGGCAACTCGCCAGTGCTCATCAGGCCTCCACGTCTGTGTTCTTGTGTTCTTGTGTAACTGTGTTGCGGTGATACGTTGGTGCCAGTGATACAGTACTGGTAATCGTACATGCGAGTCTCAGGCCTTCGTGCCCGAGATAAGTAGCCTCTTGAGAATCCTCAATGTTTGAGAGAAGACGGTTCTCAATAAGCGGCATTGTGCTGGCCTCGACTGGTTTGGGGACGTGATCACCTTCGTTCATGTATGCCTCAAGATGTACCTCGGCCTGTTTACGAAGTGTATACTGCGTTGCTCGAAGGGGTCTCTTCCGCACCCAGTAGCAGATCGAATGGTCTTGTTCAATTGACTGAGAACTTGCATCAGGTTCTGAGCGAGAAGAGAACACTTCGTCGGCGACCTATGGAACCTTTCAGCACTCAATTTATGCATTCTGGATCATCAACCACGCCGATGCAGAACAGGAAACGTCTTTGACATAGAGGAAATGAATGTACTGTGCGAGGCCATCTGTCAAATGGGCGCCATCTAATGAGACCCACCGACTCTGCCGTCCTTCTACATACCTTGCATCCATCTTCATGAGACAGATTGGAGAGAGCGAATATATGACACTGACAGATTGGGCTGCTCAAAGCGAGAACATCATGATATGTCTTGGGCCAGGATAGAAACCACATGTATCCAGCGGACGAAGGGCAGGAAGCCCTACTACCATACACACTGCCAACTGATGCGGCTGTAAATTTTAATAGTGGTATAATTGATAATGATAAGGAGCGTCCTAGCAGCGGCGTGAATACTTGAACCCTCATCTGTCGCCTCTACTTACACTAACAACTTTCAAACCATGTCTTCCGCATCTGACTTGCGAAGCCTAATCGAGCATACTTTGGGATACCAGCTTATTGGAGCGTTCATCGCTGCCGTGTACGCCATTCATTCATACCCATCCATCCCGTTAACTTGTTCTAAGCACTGACCGATGTTCGTTCTTGAATAGCATGTACGGAGTAACCGTGCTGCAAACATATATCTATTGGATTCGATTTGCAAAGAAAGATTCAAAGAGACTTCGGGCTCTGGTACCTTTATTTCTGAAATTCAATGTGTTACGTCGAATACTTACTTCGTTGGCGCTCATAGGTCATCTTCATCTGGTACCATTTTCATATAGTCTCGTCTGACTAATTTTTCATGCTGTTGTATCATCGTCAAGGGTCATCGACACGATATGCTCGGCGCTCGTATGTGCATCTCTGTACATAAACTTGGTACTGGACTGGGGTATTATTGAATCCTTGGAGAGAGTTCCAGTGTGAGTAAATAGATTTTCTTTTACATCATGTGGGGGCTACTGGTGACTGACTGTCGAGCTTCTAGGACGTTTGCGGTGAGTCTAATTCGTTCACTCAGAAGTCACAAATATGTTAAGTTCTCATTTCACTCTGAACAGCTCGAAAATGGTTTAACAGTGAGACCTACTGGTGGTTTTATCATTGATCGATTACACGGGGATCTGACCATGTTATTTCTAGTGTCTCGTCACCCTCGTGGTGCAATGGTAATGCAAAACATTTAAATTGTACGGGACACGGTCTAACATCGGTACCTACTTGCTAGCTTCTTCGCTCATCGAGTCTGGCTTGGTTTGTGACACCCTGTATTCTTCCGCCCTCATACTCTCATGTATGCGACAGTGAGCAGTAAAGAAACCAAGATAATCCCAGCCATAATAGTACGTAAACGCACACAATCACTCAATATATTTTATTTGACGATTACCGTACTGTAGGCTATATGTTCCCTTGTTGGATTTGGTGAGTGAAGACTTTCTCGAGACCTCTTGCCAGACTCAGGCTCATTGCTACAGTGCAGGTGGTGGATGCGGTACGTAAACACTATATTCGTGAAATCCAGACCATTATATCCTCTTCATCAACAGCTCTAACCGCCCGAATCTTTATCACCAATATGAGTCTACAACTTGTCGAGACTGACAAATTCATCACCGTGAGGGCTCATCTAGCCTCCTGATCCATAATCATGGGCCATCTCTAACATCTACCCCAGAATTCTTGCATTGTCTATCAAACCGCGGCTGCTGCTTGTGATATCCTCATCACGCTCTCGCTGTGGTACTACTTGAGTCTCCAAAGAAGAAAGGACATGATAACTCGTCGGTGGGTTCATGATGGTTTCATTTTTCGTTGTTGACCAACTGATATTCACTTCCTGCATATATAGTGCTGACAGCACGCTGCAGTCCCTGGTGAGATATTTTATCAGCCGCGGAATTTTGACCAGGTATGTTTTTCTTTCTAAGCGGTAGTGTCCACTGATTATGGATGGAATATATGTATAGCGTGATCCAAGTTTTGCTTGTGGCCACCGTACGTATTGTCAGCCCTACATTGGTATCAATCCTTATGTCTCCCTAGTACGCCGGTGTTCGTTCGCAACAGGTCTGGATAATCTGGCAAGTCTGTCTGAGTAAAAGTACCGTTGCATATCACTCTCTTCGGTTCATCTCACATTTTACTGATTTAATCCTGTCATCTTCAGCCTATGTAAACTCCCTCCTTGCTATGTGAGAACTCTCGCTATTCTTGCCATGTATCACATCTGCTGAACCGCTCTTTCACCATATTGTCTCTTTCTTCTAGCCTCAACGCGCGGGAATATCTCGGCAAGGCTCTCAATGGTCCCGACAACATCCGCACCATATCCGGACTTCGTTTCAATATTGGCTCTGCGGCCAATTCTACCGCGCTTACGAGATTTAGTAACGCTGCGGGAGCTAATATCGAGCTTGGAGCTGGAAGTCAAAATGACCAGCGCGGCCAGGAGAGAGAGATCAAGTTCGCCAATTCTGTGCCACTAGAGCGCGAGAGCTCCTTTGGTAGGGTGTGAAGGACGCACAGGTAGAGAGTAGGAGAAATGGTTGCGAAGTTTTGCTGTCAGAACCTGCCAGTATGTTTTGTGGAATATGTCATGTTGTCGAAATCGATATACAAAAGCATGCGGTCCGGTTTACGCGTTATTGATATTCATGAGGATCTAGGCTGCATGTCCATACGATCACCATGGTCATGGACCAAATCATGGAGGCTATGGTTCTGTATCATTTCTGCATGTGTAGATCCTCCTTGATTTGTCGTGACCACACGCCCTGCTTAGCATAGAGATGTGAAAGCCGTTCCCAAGTGTAGCAGTATCAGAGTACGATGATTGGTTGACCTTCTGCCGTCCGCACTCCCATTTTAGTCAATCAAATGGCTCATGCTATGAGATCGTCCACTGCCTAGTGTTATTCAATACTGGCATGTACAGAACCTGTATTTATTCGGAGTTGATAGCTCACTGGCGCTCATCAGGCATCCACGTCCGCACCCCTGTGATGTGGCGAGGTGCTGGTGCCAATGAGAAACTCTACTCGCTCGTACACGTCAGCCTCGATACCCGAGACTGTCCTCTCGAGAAGTGTAAGTATAGATCATCATGTTACCCACAGTTACAGCGGTTCCGGACAATAATGGGAATCAGGCTTTTTTCCACGCGTGACCAGAAAGAAGACTACCAAAATTCCAAACGAGACGCAGCTAGTAGACGGCAACTCATTCTGCGCCGCGGGGACCATGGCTGAGCTGCTTCAAGCTCGGGGCCTAGACAACGATTCCCTTTCCGAGCGGGCCATCATCAAAGTCGTGATGATCGGAATTTTAGGTTCCCTGCCTCAACTAGGTCATTGGCGTGACTCTCGTCGTTGGTGAGCCTGCATATGGAGAGTGTCATCTATTTCCCGCTGATTGCAGATACCTGGCGACAGTCAGGAGGATCACTGGGGCAGACATATGATGATGTCTTGCGCCATGAATAGAAACTGCTCACACGGGAGAGTATCCATCAGACAAGGGAGCGCAAGCTCTGCGGCCATGCACTCTGGAAACTTGCGTTTGATAACACGGCTGTGAATCTTACAAGTGGTATAAACGATACTCTTAAAGCGCATCCTGGAAGAAGTGTGAATATTTGAATCCTCACCTGTCCATACTTTGCTGAGGGCTTTCAAATCATGTCTTCTGCATCTGACTTGCGAAGCGCGATCGAGAATACCTTGGGATACCAGCTCATTGGAGCGTTCATCGCCGCCGCGTAAGCCATTCCTTCATACCAAACCATCCCGTGAACTTGCTCGAGGTGTTGACCGATGCTCGTTACTGCACAGCATGTACGGCGTGACCGTGCTCCAAACGTACATTTATTGGATCAGGTTTGCAAAGAAGGATTCAAGGAAGCTTCGATCTTTGGTATGCTGATATCTAGCTATCAATATGTTCGTTTAACACTGACTCTGCTTCGTGGCTCATAGGTCATCTTCATTTGGTACAATTACACTACAATGTTTTCTAGCTACCTTCTCATGTCTTCATATCACTTTAAAGGGGAATCGACACGGTGTGCTCAGCTCTCGTTTGTGCATCTCTGTACAAGAACCTGGTACAGGACTGGGGTGTGCTCGATTCCCTGGAGAGCGTTCCAGTGTGAGTCCATATAATTCCTTGTGCCTGTCGCGGAGGAGTAACCATCATAACCACCATCTAGGACCTTTGCGGTGAGTCTCCTTTGTTCGCTCAGAAGTCACAGACATGTTTAGTTCTCATTTCGGTCTGAACAGCTCGAGAACGGTTTTACTGTGAGACATATTAGTTCAATAGATGATCGTTGGCCGGTAACTGACCATTCTACTCCTAGTGCTTCGTTACCGTCGTGGTGCAATGGTAACGCAGAATATTTACATTGTACTGGGCATGCTCTAACATCCTTCTCCATTCACTAGCTTCTTCGCTCATCGAGTCTGGCTTGGTCGGTGACACTCTAAATTCTGGCGGTCTCATATTCTCATGCATGTGACAGTGAGCGGTAAACAAAGCAAGATAATACCGGTCGTAATAGTATGTAAACATCTGAAACTAATATTTTTTATTTGACGAACCACATCATGTAGGCGATATTTGCCCTGGTCGGATTTGGTGAGTGATGAGTTTCCAGAGTCTGGTTGTCTCACTCAAGCTCTTGATTACTGTGCAGGTGGCGGATGCGGTACGTGCACAATCCATCAGAGTGATTCATACTTTCTACATCATCTTGGTCAACAGCCTTAACAGCACGGATGTTCATAACCAATCTAAATCTACAAGTGGTAGAGACCGACGTATTCATCAACGTGAGCGTTCAGTGCAGCCTATTAATGCATAATCATGAGCTACCTCTGACATATATTTCAGAATGCTTGCATTGTCGATCAAACTGCAGCTGCTGCCTGTGATATCCTAATCACACTCTCGCTTTATTATTATTTGAATCTGGGTAGAAGGAAGGACTCGCTCACTCGTCGGTATGTCTATGCCGTTTTCATCTCCCTTTGATGATAGACCAATATTCACTCTCTGCATCTACAGGGCTGACAGTGTCCTTCAGTCTCTGGTTATCTATTTCATCAGCCGTGGCATTTTGACGACGTACGTTTGTCGTTTGAAAGCTGTGCTCTCTACTCATTATTGACGGAATGCACAGCGTGTTTCAGATTTTGGCCGTGGCTACGGTACGTATGATTGACTTTGAGTTCGGTTTCATGCTCATGCCTCCGTAGTACGCCGGTCTTCGGTCGCAACAGCTGTGGATAATCTGGCAGGTCTGTCTGAGCAAAGGTACTATTGCACATTTGTCACTTCCATCCACGTTTGTATGACATAACTCATATACCTCTTCTCTTGTTAGCCTACGTTAACTCTCTCCTCGCCATGTGAGCACGTCCACTATCCTCGCAATGCAATTCATACGCTGAACCACTATTTGACTATATCGTTCCTTTCTTTTCAGCCTCAATGCGCGCGAATATCTCAGCAAGACCCTCAACGGTCCCGACAATATGCACACCATATCCGAACTTCGCTTTGATTGCGGACCTGCGACGAATTCTACTGGGATTACCGGATCCAGTCACGCAACGGGAGGGGCAGCTATCGAGCTCGGAACTGGAAGTCAAAATGACCAGGGCGACCAGGAGAAAGAGATCAAATTCTCCAATCCAACGCCACCGAAGAGCCAGAGTTCCTTCAGTAGGGTGTGAAGGAGGTATAGGTACTGGATGGGGAAAGTAGGTATGCAGGCGTCTCCGTGATTACCTACTGGCCTCTGCGAGGATACTTCAGATTGTTAAAGTCGTTTACAATAGTGTGGGATGAGGTTTATGCATTGTTTATATGTATGAGTAATCAGATCACACGTCAATGCGACCAAAAGAAAACTTCTTGAAACCATGGACGTCCCGCATTGGTGATGCGAAATACTAGTAATTATTGTACAGCCCGACGTCAAAATCAGGCATGAGATAAAGTGACATTCTTTTACTGAGAAGAACGAGGAAGGCAATACCTCTATCTCCCTCCAAAAGGGCATATCTCAGGAACCTTACCCTCGAGGTCTCCGAGTAGCCAGTACCTCTTCTAAACAGATAGGGTGTTTCTCTAACCGCCACTACGGGACTGTACACACGCCCAATTCGTAAACGTTCACAGGATTGGTTAGAAGTGGTAATTTGTATCCGCAGAGTCGCCTGCGACGCTATGGTCTATTGAATCTGCCTATCGAGTGTGCGCTTGATGAGGGTACTCTATAATTCATTCAAGTACATGTGGCTAGCATCCACTCTGTATGATCTGCCTCGATACCCGAAACAATATTAGGGCGACGACCAGGAATATCCACTGCTGGTTTGAAGTTCCCGAACTTAAGGTGTTACCCCGCGGAAGAAGATAGATAACCATCACTCACTTCTGTCTTCCATGTCTTCTGTGCTTCTTCCCGTGAGGAATTCGCTGACCTTTTCCCGAGAGGTTGAGGTGACCGTCGGCTGGATTTGATACTCCCCATACTATCGCAGTTCGAGAACTGAACTGTGCAGACCTATCACCTTCGTCTTCAACCAGGGACTGTGGAAGACAAAAGGGGTAAGCGGTAAGGATAAGTTTATGGGGAATCCCTGGGGAAATCCCCTCCTGGTTGTCATCACCGAGTTAGATGGAGCTGTTTCGTTGTCGAGGCCTCGAATTATTTTGGTATCATATTCTTCAGACTGGACTGAGTCTCGCTCTTCGAGATTTCGATTTCCAGAACTTGATGGAGGTGAACCGAGGCGGGGATCTTTGAGAATGACCGGGGACACCATGCGGTCTTCTCTTGGGCAACGATACTTCCCAGCTACATATGCATAGAAGTGCATATTATTCATTCTCCTCGGGTTGGTTCGATTTACGGTCGAAGACGCTGATATAAAGCACCTACCACGAGCAATAATGCACCTGTTAGATGTCTCTCAGAATTGACTTCGATGTCTTTTCCTTTGTCTGTGGCCGTGTCTTCGTGCTATACCTATGTTCTTCGAATGCCCATACGTATCTATATTTCCTGAATTATTGGGTGTGAGTTCGATAACCCAAGTAGAGAGACTTCGAAAGTGATTGACACCGAATGGGCAGCCTGCATCTGTCACTTCCATCTTCAGCAGTAAATTACCTGTTTCAATCGAGATATTTTCATAAAACCTCACCGCGGAGATGAAGACATACAACATCTCCTGAATGGGGAGAATCATCGAAAAGATCAGCAAACTTAGCGCTGAAAATAAACTTAGCACTCGAGAGAACCGTGCTCGGGAGAGCTGACAAGCTCGATTGATCATGAGAGGTTGTGCAGTGAGCGACCGTATCGATCATTGTCCGACCTCTCAGATCTGAGAACCCACTCGACGCATCTGGCAAAAATACCAGTGCTGGTCCATCCGGATACTTTGGGCTTACATAAAACACCACCAGCATGATCATCTTCTGAATCCAGGCTACAACCTTATAATTACGCTGTAGCTCCCGCGATTGGATCTCATCTGGCGGGTTCCCGCAGGCAAGAATGATGGATCGCAAACGGTGGCCTGTATAATTCTATTCCCGTCTACTTATGTTCACATCGGCGGATACTCTGAAAGCCGATGCTTGTGCGATTATGGCAGTACGTGAGCCCTCAATGCATTCCGCGGAAGTCGCACGTGGGCACTCAGTGCGGTCCACTGATTTCAGCAGAAGCTCGTTCGATACCCTTCTCTCGCTCTTCCATGTTCTCTCTCCCACTTTTGTGTCGCTCACTCTCTCGAGTACACTCCAGGCCTTCGAGTATCCTTAATCTGAGAGCGATGTCCTCGGGCACTGCACCTGTCGATACCCACCCTCAGCTTTCTCTTCCCACATTGACTAAACTAAAGTCCACCGTACACGCCGACGTATCTCCGGTACTTGTAGCCTCCGAGTGGCTCCAGTCATTCACTTCTGCAATCGGTTCCAACGATATCAAAAAGCTCGGAGGGCTGTTCTTACAAGATGCGTTCTGGAAGGATATTCTTGCGCTCAGCTGGGACTACAGATCTATCCAAGGCGTCTCCCGTATCCTCCCATTCGTGGAGACATGTGCTCCGAAGAATCGTCTCACAATATCCTCGATGGCTGAGGACCCATATCGCTCTCCTAAGCTTATCAAACTCTTCCCCGACCTGAGTTGGATACAATTCGGCTTTGCTTTAGAAACCAGCATCGGGAAGGGGAATGGTTTTGCTCGCCTCGTTCCCACCTCCAGCGGTAAATGGAAGGCATACACGGTCTTCACCTCTCTCGAGACTCTTGCTGGCGAAAAGGTGTGCTGTTCCTTTCTCTGTCGTCTTCACTCTGGGAGCTTAAGTCTACATCATCCAGAGTGTTCCGAGTCGTCTTCCATATCAAGAAAAGCACTGGGCCGAGCGCCGTCAGCGTGAAATAGAACTTGTAGATGGCGACCCTTCCGTGTTGATCATAGGCGGAGGCCATAGTGGCCTTGAACTCGCGGCACGGCTCGGGAGGTTTGGTGTCTCTAACTTAGTAGTGGAAAAGAACCCCCGCGTAGGCGATAACGTATGTTGAATTCCATCGTTGCTGTATAACGTTCTTTCAACGCGTTCCTTTCTTCCGTAGTGGCGGACCCGCTACAAATCTCTATGTCTGCACGATCCCGTCTGTGAGTCTTTCTATTCGGCGTGATACATTTAATATTCCTCAAGATGTACACTTTAGTTTACGACCAGCTGCCATATTTACCGTAAGAATTATTAGCGCCTTGCTATTTCTGCTCTCCTGCTGCATGAACTGATATATTGTTATAGCTACCCGTCGACATGGCCAATATACACTCCAAGAGCGAAGGTGAATGAAATGATTCCCATCGTCACTTTGCGGCGACTGTAACAGAGTCTTCTAGCTTGCCGACTGGATAGAAAACTACGCACAATCTCTAGAGATCAATGTCTGGACCTCGTCTCACGTCTCTAGCGCCCTCTGGCTACCCGATGAGCAACTGTGGATGGTCTCCGTCATTCGTGAGGGAGAAGAACGAGCTATGAAGGTTAAGCACCTTATTTTTGCTACTGGTATGGGAGGAGGAGTCCCCGTTATTCCTAGGATTCCAGCAGAGGTGTGTTACTGGCTGTGTTGCATATCGTACCGCACACCGAATACAATACTGCTACGGATATAGAAATCGTTCAATGGGCAGATCCTTCATTCCGCTTCTTTTACCTCCGCCAAGGACTACATAGGCAAAAAGGTCCTCGTCGTTGGTTCCGGTAACTCCGGTACGTGTTTCTAGGTGCTCAACGCGAGTCCAATTCCTGACGGCGGGAATTTTCAGGCCATGATATTGCTCAGGATTTAGCAGAGATGGGCGTCGAAGTGACTATGTGAGTACTTCTATGTCAGGAGTCATCACTTGCCTATCGTCTCTATCAGGCTGCAAAGATCCTCGACCTACGTTATATCGGCCGAAGGAGTTGCCAAACTTCTCAGCGGTAAGTCGCCCAATATTTGTATTTTTTTTTTTCAATCCTCGAAGCGTCTAAGTTTGCTCGCCACTTCAGGTGTTTTTTCGGAAACGGGGCCTCCTACTGAAATCGCCGACCGCTTGAACGCATCGTTC
Source organism: Stereum hirsutum FP-91666 SS1 (assembly GCF_000264905.1). NCBI lineage: Eukaryota > Fungi > Basidiomycota > Agaricomycetes > Russulales > Stereaceae > Stereum > Stereum hirsutum. The sequence goes on from NW_006763152.1 coordinate 13,311, forward strand.
CCCACCGAAATGGTCAAGCTTCTTTCGCAACGGAGTGCGCCAGGAATCGCGGCGACGCTGGACAAGTATGCTACTTCTATAGCTTGATATTATGTTGATAACTATGACCCAATTTATTCGATCATAAACAGGGAAATCCACGACAAACTTAAGGCAGTGGGGTTCAAACTGAACCTTGGCCCTGACAATGGAGGACTTCTTCAATTGTTCCTGCGGCGTGGTGGTGGTTATTATGTCGGTACGTAGTGCGTATCACTCTCTATGATCGCACCATGTCCGACTCTCGCCCTCCTACCTTACCTTAATTCCAACAGACGTGGGCGCGAGTACCATGATTGCAGAGCGCAAGATCGGCCTTAAATCGGGCGCGTCGATCCAGGAGTATACTCAGCATGGTGTTAAATTCTCTGATGGCTCTGAGCTCTCGGTTGACGTCGTCGTCTATGCTACCGGGTGCGTTCGAGACCTACATGCTCTAACATGAATTTTATACTTACTAGAGCAACATTCTCCTCCTCTTAGTTTCGGAGATCCCCGGCTACTCGTCAAGGACATATGCGGCTCTGATGTCGCGGATCTGCTTCATCCGGTTTGGGGATTGAATGAGGAGAGCGAGTTGCAGAGCGTCTGGCGCGATTCGGGGCATCCTCGACTTCACTTCGCTATTGGTAAACCGACTCCGTCTTACGCTTGATTTGGAGATCACTGACGTTTTGGGTGGTGCTAATGCACCGACTCTGCAGGTAACTTCGCTGTCTCGCGTCTGTATTCGCACTACCTCGCACTCCGTGAGTGTGAGTCACAATCCCTGATTTCGTGTACTAATGTACCTGCACGCGTTCTCCCTCTGCTCTGCGATTGGTTTCGATGCAGAACTCAAGGCCGAAGATGACGGTATTGCACCTGAGCGTTATGATCAATAGATTGGGGTAGATCCACCCGTGTTTGTGTATCAGTGCGCTCCCGCCACTGTGTGCTTCGACTCTCTTTATATATCTCTGAATATTAGTAGAACAAATACATTGTTCGTCTGCTTGATGAATATTCACACCGGGTTGGAAGGCGGAGCCTAGAGGCTCTAAACATACACAGAAATGACCCCCTGTTCCTATTGTGGCGTCTTCGGATTCTCAAGCTCCGATATTGCAGACGCGGTCGTCATTGTTGAGTGCTAAATTGCGAAAGATCAAAGATAGTTCCTTACGGAGCTACTCAATTGTTGAGACGATACAAGTCTATCTTCTATAGTATAAGATGATTCCTCGTGTAAGATACTTGGCAAGATATGCCCCGTTATAGCGTCAAATACTAACCTCGACAGGGATACTACACACTCCTACGAGATCGTCGTGCCCCGGTACTGTCGTTGGTTCTGACGAATGTGCTGGACCGAGGAACTCACTAAATGTACCGAAGTACGTTGCGTGACACCATACCCTTCCTTGACATATTTTGTGCATAATAATATTTAAATATCTGGAAGATAATTCGTATACCGGCATATGGGAAGAATAGTACGTGCACACAGACAAGGTGGAACGACAGACAAGAAAAGGTCCACCCCGGCCGCTATCGATACTCTGACGAGCCACGGTAGTCAAGACGATCTGCCTACGATATCACCCCTGCTTTATGTTCGTAAAACCTGGATGATCAAGAGGTTGTATCGTAGGAATTGTTTTATTTTCCTTTCTCTGGATCCACGCCCCCTTTTCCTACTGGATGTTCCGTCATCGAAGAGTCGTCGTCGCCATTCTCTGGCATTGATGGGCCCGTGCTTTCGTTTGCGCTTGAAATATCCATGGTGGAGTTGGGGTACTTGAACTTCATAGCGAGGTTTGAATTTGTTTCCTTGAAATGGTCTTGAGCATCTTTAGCAGGTAAGCCGTAAGATGGCACTACAATCCGCTCCTTCACCAGTGATTATTTCTCAGTAAGTGCATAGCTTTGAAGCGAAGGGAAATTAGGTCAACGAGGCGGAGGCGGTCTTACCTGCTTAGTTCGTATCTCGAGTGATATCGCATCCGTACTCTTGGCGTGGTATTTTCCCGGACCAAAGGGTCCGCGAGCGTTTAATCTACAAATGGTTTTGTAAGTCGAAACAACAGCAGAAGGAAGGGAAGAGGGACTAACGAGGCCATAAGGGCATTGGACAACACTGGATACGGACCGTTTCAATAGAAAGACATAGTACATACGGGAAAGACTACTCACATTTGGCATAGAACGCTGAGAGAGAACCGAAGAGATCTGAACAGGGTTTGAACGTGACAATAAGCAATCCGTTATGATAGCGTTTGGTGAATACTCACTGGTTTCGGGGTCTACGAGGGTCTGTACCAAGTAGGATCAAGATGAATATCTTCATTTTGAAACCTGAAAAGATGTTCTTGCTCACCATGATGAATATGGCGGCGGCAACCAAGCTAAGGGGTGAGGGGGTGAGGAAAAAATTTACACATGATTTGAAGTTCTTGACTAACGCAGCAACAATTCCAGTTTCTATTCAAGAATTATTATGAGAACGGGTCAATCAATGTTACTGAACACGAGCTGAGTATTTGGGGACTAAGTTACCTAGTGACCACAGAGTGATAGACGTAATAATATCGTCCGTCCTATGACAAGGCCGCAGAGTTAGGAGAGATCCTTAAAAAACGTCGAGAAACAGTGATATTCACCTCTTGATTCCACTTCGCTTTCTGTGTAGATAGTAGCAGAGAGCAGAAGTATTGAGAACATTTATAGTGACATCCAACGACATGATAGCGGTTGTTGTCTTGAACATGGCTGGAGGATACGCGACCGGGCCAACCCTGAGAAGGACAGTGATAGCGATACCACCAAGTACCTCCAGTACTGCGATACTCCACGATATAATACTTATGGTTCGTCTTCCCGATAGCACATAAATTCGGTAGGCATAATAGGACTGTTTCATCGCTGAAGTCAGCAAAAGATGCGAAGTAGCCCGAAATAGAATAGTACGCACTTGAACAGTCGCACTAATTATACTGTGCAAGAGCACAGATGCATCGACGGACCAGTGCCTTGAACCGATTTCCTCCAAGTTGCCGAAGTATGTCACTGTCAGCCTGTAAAGATACATACAGAACGCGGCAGTGTGTGATGTTTCTATAATCCTAAAATATAAGTTAGCCCACGTCAGTGGGCATATCCACCGTCACGCTCACCATATCCAGACTACCTGTGTTTCGGTTTCAGCGTAAATTAATTGCACCAATTATGGTGGATTAACGCACAAGATAACGAATGAAGGGCCGGTCGTGGAACTTGCTGCGCCAATACACAAATACCTGGCAGGAAGTGATGGCGTAGAGGAATGTAGACAGGAGTACCGAGAGCTCTAGCCCTGCAAGGGTCACAGTAACAACTGAAGGGAGAGCGGCGGGCGAATCCATGACAGGATATGAGTGTGTCTTCAGAGACGGCTACACAACACCCTCTTTATGAAGCGCTGATCCTGAGACCTATGTTCTCAGCGTCAGGGAAGAATCATTACTATCCATCAATGCGGGCTGCGCTCTCTTTAAATATAGATATTGTGTTTCTCCGAGGGGGAATTGCCAACAAACAATATGGGTGGACTAATGTAACGTGAAAACTCAGTCGACGGATGATCTGATGGTGTGAACCCTTACCTTTGGCATCTACACTTTCCCTGTGCTCAGCAGGAAATGCTTTGTTATCGCCTGGGTTTGAAGTGCCCACTGATCATCATATCACTGATTGAGACCCTAACATTAGGGTTTTTCCCGTCTAATTTGAACGGTGGACTACGACAATGCACATGGTACGCCAGGGTGAGGTTCGATTCGAGAGAGATGCCTCACAACGTAGTCATGATGTACAACCCGCTGACCAAGTTCGATCTTCCTGCGAATTAGAAGACAGAAATGTTAGATCATTAGTTTTTCTTGGACTGAAACCAACAATCTTCGCATCAGTACGCCGCCTATCCGATCGAAATGTGTTTCGTTTCAGGATGTATTTGCGGACATGTCGGAGGGCGATACTTGTCCCGGTAGGGGTTCACAGAATACAAAGAAGATATCAAGGTTACACATCTACTTGGACGCAACGAGGTTATACAAGTACACGACTACATACCCTTTTTGTCACACGATTCGATGACGGGGAAGCGCCCGGCAGAAGAACAGTGTCGCAGCCATATGACTTTGTATCACCCATAAAGTACGAATTCTCCGGGGGCCCGTTTATGAAGTAAATGGTGGTCCTGTATCCGAGCGCGGTAGACCGAGGGAGAGGAGAAATCCAGGGAGGGAGCTACTTATATATACGAAGCGCAAACTTCGCCGACGATGAGCAGCAAGCAATTTTGACGGTGCGACGTTGCCAAGAATTCCAGCCCAATACTAATTGTGAGAAAGGGTCCTGCTCGGTCTAACGATGCTCCTGTTAGAGCTACTTCAACCTTCGATTCCCGACCAGTCAAATACGACACATGATGCCTATCAACTCAAGAGGTGGTTATCAGAAGAACGAGTTGACCTCAGAGCGTCAGGCAAAGAAGGATCGAGAAAATTCGTTGTGATTCCGCATCATCATCATGGACGGACCAACGAGAACCAACCTCATCCAGCATCGTTGACATTCTTAAGAAGCAGTCGTTCCGGCTTCGCCGCCCAACCCACACTCTGTGCACTCGGTAAGACGGGCGTCATCGCTGCCGGCCTACCCTGCGGACTTGTGTACCTCCCAGAAGAGCCTTACTCGTCGTACCCTTCGGGTCGTGACACGGCAACGTTGCTCTTGAGAAAGATACGCTATGATGAGCGCTTTCTGTACGACTCGAACGGGAGCGCACCGTCTGCTCATGTGCGACCTAACTTATAAGATACAGTATCATTGCCGCTGACCTACTGCACGATCGTGTATTTTCGGTGAGGCCAACTTGCCATGCGACTTCGTGTCCATGTCAGCGTCGTCCTTGAGAAACGCGTTACGACGAGCGCTTTCCGTACGGCTCGAACGGAAACGCAAGTGCCACAGCGGCCATGACTAAACAAAATACCACACAGATAGAAACGATCAACTTTCATCCAACCCTCTACAAAAAAGAACCAGAGTGAAAACAAAGAGAACTAATCAACTCACCAACATACAGCGCCGCACAGATCCAAATCGGCACCACCGTCTCCGTATTCGCCACCGTCGCCACCACCGCGCTCAATATGCCCATCACCCGATTACACCCCACAGCTATCCCGTTCCCCGTCGCCCGATGTGCGGAAGGTAGGACTTCGGGCGTGTAGGCGTAGAGGCAGCCGTAGTAGATATTGAGGCAGAAGGAGATGGCGCAGTTGAAGCCGAGGTTTTGGGCGGAGGTGCGGACTTGGGTATACGCGAAGAAAAAGGTCACTGGGTGATGTGGGTTTAGATTTAGCATTTCTTGTGAGTACGATAGGATATGTGGAATAAGGCAACGATGACGTACTGGTGACAAGGGCGCCGATGACCATTGTTCCACGACGGCCGAGGACGCGCCAGTTGCAGAGGAAGCCTGCCAGCACGGGTCCAAAGATACCGCATGCGTTGACGATGGCGTAGTTCCTCCATGTCGTATAGTTACTTCCATCTCCGGTCTCTGCACCGCGAGATTTGAGGTACTCGGGAAGGAAAACGTTGTAGAGCGGATAGGCGAGACCTATGAGCGTCCAAGAAAACCTGGATACAGATTCATGAGTGAGATCTCTGGAAATACGGACGGGAACAGAGCCATGAAGACTTACCAAACCAAGGACGTTGACAGGCCCATCTTCCTCGTCGCGAACAAACCACCCAAATGTGCCCCTAGCTCCTTGATCGATGCCCGCATTCCCTTCTTCCCCGCATTTGCTCCCTTCTCCGAATTAACCACCCCACAAGCCTGCAACTGCTCCACAGTCAAACTACACGGCCTCCCATATTTATCGGCCAGCGATCTGAACCCCTGCACAACCTCTTCATCCCGACCCTTCCCGAGTAAGTACTTGGGCGTTTCGTGAAGACGGATGACGGTGACGCGCAGTATGGACATGACGAATACGAGGGCGCCACAAGTATACCATTCGTAACGCCAGCCCATATTATTAGCTTTTGTACATGTAGGGGCGGACTCGCATGCGAAGTCGGCTAGATGTGGAACAGAGTAAGAAAAAGTTGGCGCAACAGAAGAGGAGACCCACAGAGGAACGGCCATGCGACGAGGCCGGCGAGGAGTTGGCCGACTCCCCACCAGCAAGCAAGGAGTGTCAGAAGCCATTGCTGTTTACTGGGAAGGAACTGTGACGAAAGTCAGCACTGATGCTAGATTCCGAGGGCGCGCCGAAATTGACTCAATTATCCAGAGGGAGGCACTGGGTACTCATTCGGAATACAGTATGAGCCCGCGCTCGGCCTCATTCCCGCAATATCCCCGCTCAAATGCTACCATGGAAAGAAACGGGTCGCACCTCCAAAAACACAGTTGTATCCATGACCAAATTTCCTCCTCCTCCGAACGCACTCAACGCCACAAACAACCCAAGAACCTCCCAATTCGGCGAAGCACCGGCCGCAATCGCGAATATGCTACATATGAGCAACGATGTGTTGAATGCGAAGCGCCTGCCGATGATGTCGGATGTCATGCCCCAGAAGAGGGCACCTACGAGAAGGCCGACGTAAGAGGCGATGGTGAGTCCTTTACTGAAGGAGGGTTGGAACTCGAGGACGGCTTGGGTTGACGTTATGGACTGAAGGAGGAGGAGGAGTGAGTCGACGGCATAGCCGAAGCCCGTAAGGACGAAGAGTTTGACGTGGTAAGGCTATGTTCTACTTAGTCAGAAGAAATACATCATGTCTTATGAGCTGAACTTACAGTCCACCCTATCTCGTCAATTACCTTCGAAAGTAAAGTGAGGGTGATCCATGAACACATGAAGGAAAACACGTACATTATTCACGAGATGCATCTTCGCGTCGAGCGCCGGATCCACATCTTCTAAAGATAAAACTTCACCTCTTCCTGCTGTCGTGCTTGACGTATCATCGCTCACGTCGACCTTGGTTCCCACCTCGACACCGTCCTGTTTCTCAACGTCGCTCATGATGTCAGTATCGATGAAAGTAGTTTGTGGATAGAGAAACGGATGACAGACCAGTTATCTCGTTCAGAGCTGCCTTTATGTAGTTAAACCGATATAGGCCATCCACGCGACCATTTTTATGAATGATAGTCGCACGTTCGCTCGCGACGGACAGAAAGGATGTTGACTTTTGTGGAGAAAGCCATAAGCGATACCGAGTTGGGCGCTTGCCATATTCATCCGGGGACAAGAGCCAGTTGCTCGGGTCTTCACTCCCCAAGGGCCATCGTCGTGCGCCATGGCAGCTCGACTTCACCACCCTCCACCTCGTTCCGTCGTAAACTTTCAGATATGGTCCAATGAGAACTCATTTACTTATTCGCGGTAATTACTGTAGTATCTTGCCTCTTATCTCTAGGCTCCTGCCTGTCATTATCTTCTCCTAGCGTGGCTTACACTGGCAGCCACTGACTAGCAGAGGCACTCCCGCCACCTTCATGATGCATCTATGATGCATCGATATGTTGCTAGGTATCGGGATAATCCACCGCACTAGGGTCTGGTCTGCCGTCCCAGCTCCTTGTTCCAAGGTTCCACCTACAACCTTAACCTGCTCTTCTGTGCTTGCTAGCGTCGTCTTTGTTTTGCCCTGCTATGGGCAATTTAAGCTCTTTGCTCGTGATCAATCGGACTCAACTTGAAGTTCAGTAGCCTATCGTTATCTTCCCGACTTATCGCCTGTACCTTGCCCGAACCTTTGTGACACTCTCTCATTGAAATCTCATTTTTCGCCAGCTCATATCCGGCTTTATATTCTGACGGTTCTGAATACGCCCACGGCGCTCTGGAGCGCCTGCAGTCTATTTCCGAGGACAAGCATTCAGGGTGGTAAACCCTTCTGTAGAGAGGTTTGCCCCCCCGGATTATTCGTGGGTATGAGCGCTACGTAGAGCAGGGCTCAGGAATGGTCGCGAGATCTTCAGTATCGAAGATAATGAGCAGCACAGTTAGCGCTCTTTTCTTAATCACCAAACTTCTGTCTCTTCCTTTCTTGTTCGAACTCATGAAATACATAGAGAGAGGGTAACAAAATGCCGTGTCGCTACTCAGACAGGTATTGAGAATGTGGTTTCGAGACCTCTCTTGGAGGATGTCGACCCGGATTTAAACGCAAGTACTTATGTATCTAATGAATGATGTGCCACCATCTGTACACACTCAGGCCATCCTATACAAAATCCCCGCTCACTTCACTTCGTGGTTACTGAGGAGGTTGGCCGGCATGTAAACTTTAGTGCCCGAGCTTGATGACCGTCGTTCAACCCAGATCGTTGAGTTATAATGTACTCCGAGACCCACTAGCCTTCCATTTCTACTAAGTACCTATCCATCCAGTTATCATTAACGCCTCAAACCCTTCACTCTCATCGACTTCAGCGATGCCTCCTTCAACTGATAGCTACAGAGCAACGTACGTCGTATTTACCCTCGGTTCGAAACTGGCTGCGTACTTTGGCTGATCATATACCGAACAGTATTTGCTCGACATGTCCGCGCCACACTCGCGCCACACTCGCTGTGGCGTATGTGGCTGAGTGTTGAAACTCCGACTAAATGTTCCTGTGTTCAGGTCTGTTCTTCGTGTCGCTCTTCCTCATCAACCACCACCATCCCTGCGTCGTCAACGGATTTGACATCCGAACTAATCAACTTCGATACATTCTCATTCTTTGGAAATGTCCCATCCCGAGGGCGACGATGCTCAGCACCAGTCGCTACGACGCCAACGATCCCCCGAATGTGACACCAGCGACATCGCGGACTTGGGTCCTCCTACAAAACGTTCCAAGACCGATATGGAGAAGCCTGTCTCACTCTATCCGAAGTGGTCAAGCTCTGGTTCTTTCTGGAAGAATGCGAAGGTATGGTACTCCGAGGGCGACACTGTCATTATCTGCGAAGGCATGGGGTTTCGAGTTCAGAGACAGACCATTGTCGATCGCTCCGAGGTCTTGCGTAAGATGTTCGACGACTCGACTTTGACTTCCGAAGAGATCTACGAAGGTTGCAATGTGATTCGCGTCGAAGGTAGCTCCGTAGATTTCTATTACTTGTTTCAAGCTCTACGAGGCGAAAGGTAAGTCTTTCCTCTGTCTCATACGGTTTAGTACTTGGTTTCACCTCATGAACGTTGTACGGTAGCTATCTACGAGAACTATGTGATACAGAGGCCGAGGCGGTACACCAAGTACGTCATCAACTTTCTGTTTCGCCGTATATGCTCTGACGAGTGAGTCTGTGCGTCGCGCAGTTGCTCCGCTCATCAACTAAATACACCGTCAAAGGCATTCGCGACTATGCCATCGCCTGGATCACTTCTCATTTTCCTGACACGTTCGAAAAGTATAAATCCGTCGAACGACCGTCGGAGTTCTCCTCAGTGTACGCGTCTCAGTGCTGGCACGCCTTAGAAATTGCCAAAGAGTTCTCGATCCCGATCATTATTCCCGCCGCGCTTTATGCGTGCTCTCTCATGAGTGGCGACGACATACGACAGTTCAGAAACGGCTATTTAATGGACCTCTATCCCCGTGTCCAAGCGACGTTGGATGATTTCCGAGACCAGTTCAGGGCCGACAAACGTGAGCGCTTACGCAAGTTCCGTAAATGCTAGAACACGGATAAAAAAATACATCTGGCAGCGGACCGATGGACGTTGTTCTTTTTCGGATGAAGGTTCTGTGTTATCAGAGTCTGCTGGTTATGATGTATTCCATGGCACGGTCACTCGTTTGGATCCTTGCGAGAAGTGTCTGCCCGGGATCGAAAAGGAGGAGCAGGATATGAAGAATATTTTGTGGGACAGTCTTCCGCTTCATTGTGGTTTCAGTGACTGGGAGAGGGTACGGCTGTTGCAGGCGGCAGCTGATAAAAGGAGGAAATAGTCATTTGAAGGTGAATCCTCTCTCTAATTTGATATTCTGCTACGAGTTTCTCGCTGACACGATCTCTTGTGCGACAAAGCGCACTCGTTTGGACAAACCCCACTAATCTCTCTCGGAGCCTCCCTACAAATGTTTATTTTATCCTTGTTCAGATGAAATACATGTTGTGTTTCTTGGGGCATATATATAATGCACCAATGCCAACGTACTTATCGCATCTTCTCAGCTCGTTGTACCGAAGTTTGCAAGATTTTGCCTTGAACGTGCTCTGTGTGGCGCAAACGTGTGTCCCTCGCCACACTCGATCGTCGGCGGAGACCCGTTTCGTCGCATTTGCGTTCCGGTTCAACCCGAGTCTTGCAGTCTTCTCCTCTTCGTGACCCTCAACCAAAGCCTCAGCACCATCTCTGGCTCGAGTTCCACAAAGAGGTCCCATACCTATTGCCTCTCTTAGTCATCTTTCGTGATACCCTCCCACCTTTGAGGGTATCTTGTTCGAGAGCGAAAATTTTTGTCGTGTTCTATACCTATCGGTTTCTCTTCGAGTCCATCAGTTACCTGGACCAGAGGAGTCTTCCTGGTTGAGACCACTCACCCTATGAAGGAATTCAGCCTTTATCCCTTTGCAGCGTTGGTGTATCTCCCAACCAATAGGCAGTTGAACCAAGGCCCTGAAACCCGAAGTGAACATCCTCAGCGCTTAATGGCACGAGGTTGTTATAGCTGTAGTGGCGAAGTTTCCCTGTCTGCGATCTGAACTCGAAGGCCATCTCCTGTTCATCTTCCAAAGATCATCTAGCATCGTCTTCCACGTATCAGTCCCCATCTACCACTAATTCTTACCTTGACTCACACGCAAAAGACTGTCCAGATGGCAAGCAGTCAGAATGACGGCGTACTCGTGGTAAGCTATAGATCTATCGATGTTCTTTTGTCTTCATTGACATGATATCAGGTCGGCGCTGGCCCAACTGGCCTGACTATGGCCATTGTGCTCATGATGCAAGGCGTTCCGACGAGAATCATCGATGAGAAGGCCCAGTACTCGACAAGCAGTCGCGGTACCGGCGTCCAGGTAAGCACCATTCTCCTGCACATTTTCGATCACGAGACACTGAGCTCTTGTTTGGGGATAACAGGCTCGCCAGCTGGAACTCCTTTCCTTTATATGGTGCGAAGCACTTACTCACCGCATAAGTCGAACACCGGGAAGACCCGGTCACAGGAGGGTCAAATTCGCCTCTAAGAGTTATCTGTCTTGTCAAAATGCTCCTTTTGATGAAAGGAAGAGATCCCCAAGACAGATTTCCAAAATAATTAAAACTGAGGGACTTTCAAAGTTCCCACCCACCAGATTTGGCGGGTTTCGATTTCTCCCGCCAGACAATTAATATTTAATAGAATTGTTTATTATTTATGAGAGTCCCGGGTTTTTTTAATATGCTCCAGGAATTTTCTTTCAATAAACTGGAATTTCGACCTCCCGGGCACAAATTTGGCGGTTGAATATTATATGCGGTGACTAAGTGCTTCGCACCATAGGTTGTGTCGACGAAGTCCTCGAGAATGCCACTCCTCCGTTTGTAATTCGTATATATGCCTCACCCGATGGAGTCAATACCGTCAAAGATTTCGAGTGGAGTCCACCCTTGAAGGAGAGCCCATCGATTCTATTCGTAAGTTGTCCATGATCGTTTTATTGTTCTAGTAGATAACCCTCTTTCTCTCCCAATCAGCGCAGTATAGCCAGTACGAGCCAGGCATCACTCGAAGCTGCTCTTCGTAAGCGCCTTGAGGCGCTCGGAGGTTGCGTTGAACTGTCCACTTCCTTAGTGGGACTTCGTGAGGGTGAAAATTACGCTGCTGCAGAGACCATCCACAGGTCTCCGACTGGTGAACCTGCAGCCACAGTAACTAGAAAGTATGCATCTGTGGTCGCGGCAGACGGTGCCAAAGGTATCTCCTGCGATTTACATCTACTTTGTGACGTTCATCCTTTTTACTAGGCCGTATCCGGTCCATGGTCGGTGTCAACTTCCTCGGTGAGATGCGTAAAGCAGAACGCATGTTCATAGCAGACGTTACTGCCGATGGCTTGGATGGAGAGGTAAATACTTCCTCGTCTTCTCACTTCCTCAAATGCACTGAATACGTATATCATGAAGCATTGGCATCGATGGGGAGACATGTCGAACCTGAGGTAATTTTGGTCTACCATCACAGGAGCTCATCGAGGACTAATCAGTTTGACCTTCCAGCTGTTTCTTGAAACCCATGGTCCCATTCCCACGATTCCAGCTTCAATCCATAGGACCCCAGCTCCCTGAGAGACTGCCAACTAATGTAGACAAGCTCCAGAATTTTTTCTCTGGAATATCGGGTCGTCACGACATCATTCTCTCCGACATGACCTGGAGCACTGAATGGCGGTCAGTTTTATTCTCTTTACCTGCAGCCCCTTTCCTCAGCGCTATGTATATACCACAGGGCAAATATACGAATGGTGGACATGTTCTCCACAGGACATGTTCATTTCATCGGAGGTAAGCTCGGAGCGGACCGTACTTTTTGAGCGTGAACGCTGCCTAATCCATGTGTGAATGCTATAGATGCAGCTCATTGCCACTCACCTGCTGGCGGTCAGGGAGTCGTGACCGGGATGACAGACGCAGTGAGTATAAACATTCTCGACGGCAATGAAAATACGTCTGACGAGCCCTTTCGCCCAGTTTAACCTTGCGTGGAAACTCGCCCTCGCCTACCGTGGTCTCGCCTCTGAGGCTCTTCTTCCATCGTACCAGACCGAGCGCATGCCCGTCGTCGCCAATATGCTCAGTCTCACGAACGCCCTCCACGCACGCACCATCGGTGCTCAACCCCAAATGGCCGACAACGCCTCGGAGAGTGCTGCTCGGGATCCCATGTATCGAGACAACGCTCTGTCACAGCTTTGGGTGAATTATCGCTGGAGTTCTATTGTGGTGGACGAGCGATTCCCTAGGAGGACATCGGAGGATCCCCATATGAATCCATTTGGAGTCGAAGGAGACACTCTCCAGGCGGGGGACCGTGCACCGGATGCTACCTCGCTTCGCGAGGTCGACGCTACTACGGAAATCATTTCTTCCTCCGAAACGACGCTGTTCAAGGTATACTCGCCTACCGTCCATACCCTGATCGTTTTCCCGGGTAACAAATTCTTACCCTTCGACCTCGAGTTTGCGTCGAGATATCGCACTATGGCCATCTTGACCCTCTGGATTATAATACCTTCTGGACAGCCGGCTGGAGACGTGGCAGCGGATAAGATATTCATCGATGCAGCTGGGCATGCACGATCTGGATATGGACTATCGTCAGCGCCTGCCGACTCTGAAACTCACTATTTCTTGGTTAGGCCGGATGGGATGATTGGAGCGTACGGTACTGGCCCTGGTATAGTTCAAGAATACTTTCGCAATATCCTGCGTTCAGATGATTGAGTTGGCCATTTTTTGCCCCTGTAACCCCACGCATGTTTAATCGAGATAAATACTGTGTTCCGGAGAAACTCTGCATTATGTGTATAGAGGATGGATGACAGTAGTACGCATGTATTATTTTCGAAGTCGAAGACGGTCATACCGTCCGTTCATCTCCATGATAGACCTCCGGAGCCTAAGTCATACAAGTATAGCGTGAGCACAACGTCCGACCAAGAGAATGTTAACTGACGGAAGTGGGTGGGATGAAGGAGAACGTACGTGATCTGTTCGTAACAATAATCCCTCGTCTCCTGGAAGTTCTTCAGTCTGTGCCGTTTGTGCATGAGGGTGAGCATCACGCAGATGGTTGCCATCGCTATTCCGAAAGTGTTAACATCGATTGGTTGCCAAAGAGCGTGAAATGCTGTTTACCTGCGATGATAGAAATGGCTGTGACAGCATACTGCCACCCTGCCATGGTATACGGCGCATTCGGCGGGCTCTGGCAGGATCCCTGCAAGCACAAATACTATAAACCATCATTCCAGCATCAGTCACACTTTTCGACAGCAGCCTACACGACTGACGTTGGAGAAAGGGGAGGGACTCACGCTCTGGCAATCCCTATGAAACCTGCACGTCTCACCCACCATCCTAACCGGTTGACACGTCGCCGTATCATTACTACAGAACAAACTCGCAGTGAGACAATTATCCCGCGCGATTACGTTGACGTAGTGTTCTCCGTCGTGTGTTTTATATTCGTGCGAAATGACTTCGGAGGTGCAGGGCTGGTTGATGCCTACGTTCGCGTATCTGTATCACGATCAGACAAAAATCAACAAAGAAGTCTTAAGGCAGGATGAACAGGCGAAACATACGCGCAAACACCCTTCAAACAAACACTCCCATTCACATTCATCCTATCGCCAAGCCCTGCACCCTCGCTATCCCACCCTTCCATCGCAACACACTGCTCATCCCTCCCCATCTCACACTCCCCTCCCACCTCTCTCTGCCCCACGCATCCACTCCCATCATCCGGACAGAACGCACCCTCAGGACACAGGCTCGGAACGACTTCATCAGGGAGATATCCGTATGCGAATTCGTCGCGGCGGCAGACTCGTGGCTGACAGGTCCCGTTCGTGGCGGAGGAGCAGAACGATTTAGGATCGCAGTCGGATATGAATTTGTGGGAGAGGGTGTCGAGGTGGTTATTTGGGGCTGAGCAGGAGCGTCCGACGGTGGATGGGAGGTCTGAGTCTGAGGGTGCGAAGGAGGTGGATTGGGCGTTTGAGATGTCGAGTGCGAGAGCCATGACGAGGACCACTGGTAGCGGGTAGACGAGGAGCATTTTCTCGGAGGTGGTGGTATCTGTAGCTGGTGGCAAAGCTAGAAACATCCAGACGTCTCGATATTGTTGAACGAATCCATATAGTCAGCTTAGTCCGTCAGGCCAGGTGTGATCCAGATCATCGAAGTTCAGGCAGAGCCTGAGTGAGACATATCCATTATCATGTTCGAAGACGTGATGACATCCATAAAAGTAGAAGAAGCTGTACGGCCTGCACCAGAGGGCCTTGAAATGGGAGTAAAAGATGGCATATGCTGTCACTCGATAGGACCTGATAGGACGAGTCAAGCTTCAAGAAGTTCTACATCAAGGTCGTCCGAAATTCAAAGAACGACAAGTGAACCGGCGCCGCCCGGAACTACGTTCCCACGCCTCAAGCTTGTTTCCAGGTCGTGCCACAGCGACGCCACACGTCCAACAATGCGTTCTCGATGTTCATGAGTTAAATCAGGTTTTCTCTCTCTCCCACTAGTCGACTCACACTACTAGTATCAGTGTCGAGCCACAAGAGCTCTTGATCGTGCCAAAAGAAATACATCAAAGACGTGAAGAACGTAAAAGCAAAAACATGAACATGAACTCAAAGCAAGCCCGTAAATCATACTAATCAAAACACTACTTATCCTACAATCCGCAACCCTTCTCTCTCGACATCTCACATAATAACTCCGACATCACTATCCTCCACAGCATCATCTGTACAACACCCCTACACTCGTCAGTCGCCCCTCTTCCCATCCTCAACCCTCACACTCCCTCCCTTCACTTCCCCCACACCCATCCCGCTCGACCCACTCGACCCAAATCCCTCTCCAGCTTCCACATCCACATCCGTGACATTCGCCTCTGCGCGGTAATCCGAGAGGTAGAAGTATACCGCTGGGAGCGCGACGAAGAGGGCGCCGATGATGTTGCCGATGTAAGCTGCTATGAACGATCTATTCAGGAAAATGGAGATGTGTGAGTATTTTATTAAGGAGAGGGAATAAGAGACGGAGAAAGGAGAGCACTTACTTGCGGATGTATTCTGCGGTGGTCAACTGTTATGAAGATCAGTGAAACGAAGTGCGAAGTTAGATCAACGGAAAAACGTACGTCTGCGTGGAACATAATCCCCAATGGCACAGAAAACATATTCGCCACAACTACACACAAAAACAAACACAACATCAGCGCTCCTCCCTACCTCGCAATCATTGACTCAAAGCAGCGCACCGTGATCATATCCACACGACACGAATATCTGCACATTACCACTCGGCGTAAGCCCTAAATAATCCCAAACGCGTGAGATATGAAACGAAGAGCGCACCCAAATCGGTATCCAAATCGCGAATATCTTCGAGATCGTCTCCCGCGCCCCGGCTGCCTGCCATATCGCGATACTCACGAGCCAATTGCAGCCTATCCCGCGAAGGAAGATCTGGTGCCATTGGGGATCGCCGGCTTTATGGCTTCATCGCCGAAACGGAGGGAGATCAAGTTAGCAGGAAATGAATGGAAGACAAACGGGAAGGAAATAGAGAGGTTGGACTGTGGGGAGTGAGAGCATGAGTGAGAAACTGACATGGCGAACGTCTGTACGAAGGTATCGTACGGTGCCGTCGAAATGATGCCAGAATCTACAAATCACAGGAACAGAAACGCCCCGCACTTGGTTAGAGTAGTTCGAGGGGCGTAACGGCGTAATGCGGCGCGGAAGAAGACCCACATTTGACGAGGATGGCAGCGAAGAACAGGCTTCCGGTAAGGTTGCCAAAGGTCACTGTCGAGTGTCAGTCAGCGTCAACGTCGATGTCAGGACGATCAATCAGCAGCGGATTTTTAGGTCGTCAGCCTGAGCTGCGCCATGCGTTACTAGCTGGAAAGCCATCCGAATGAAAGGTAAAAGAAAAAGGGGAGCTGCGAAGGGGATAGAATTACGAAGGGAAAAAAGGTAACAAACGCAGAATTCCCTGAATGGGAGAGGATACGAGACGAACATACCGACGAGCCAGTTCAGAGGAATACTCCACCACGGAATTGCGCCTTTGATGGCAGCCATGGGGAAGATCTATCATTGCGAGAGTGAGGCTACAGTCAGCTTACTCTTCGCGTCGTGGTAATCCACTTTCCAGAAAAGGAGAAGGAATTTCTACTTCCAGGAGAGGATTTGCGATCTCAACGGACTCAGGATGATGGATAGAATTTTGACAGATGAAGATGCGTTGGAAGGAGTGGGGTAGACGAAAGATGCGACTAAGACCGCTACGTTGTCAGAAGAAAGAGCTGCGGAAGTACTGACCATCATGTTACTCGTAAGAAGCTCCTGTCCTTGCAAGACGATCCTAAATCCAAAATAGCGAAACATTAGTAACACCATCCCATGCATAGATGCAAAAACTCGAGACGTGGCAACGCTTCACCACGAAATCGCCGAAATTATGCAATAGAAATGCCGCAGTTGAACGAAAAAAGACAGGATCGATACGCACATCACTAAACCCACAGGAAAAACAAACCCTCCCAGCACCTTCACGATCCCCGGGTTCGACGCCGTGAGCCCTGCCGCTCCACCCTGGATGACCTCAGAGAGCAGACCGCCGAAGGAGAGCATCGCGCCTGCCATAAACTGGTCACGCCACCCATCCCCGATAGTCAGCGATCGCTGGCAGGCAAATTAAGGGTATGTCATGGAAGAGAGATGTACGCACGGCCTTGAAAAATATCATGTCTAGCCTCGTCCGATGTTTCAACACCGCAGACTCGACAAGCGCGACCGCGACCTCCGCAGGCTTGAGCGTACTCGGTGTCGGCGTGTACGGCATCTTATATCTAGTGTTTCGTGTTATTCGTATACTGAAGTGATACTTCGATGGGAAGTCCCAGCACGACCGACGAGAACTATGAAGAAAGGTGAAGTTGCTGAACCAAAAGGGAGGGCAAGGGGCAACGAGCCAGCTAGCGTGGCGGGTCTTCTTATAAATATACGAACGCAACCCTATACTTAGTGCGTTTTCTCGAGCGAATGAGCGTCGAGCTTGGGCGCCTTCCCTACCCTGACCAGTTGACGTAGGAACAGTTTCCCATATAGGGCGAAGAAGGACCCATGGCCCGTGAGACTAAGCGACCTCTCAATGGAGGACGGGAGTGCTTGTGAGAACCGGAGGTTGGTCTGGTGAGCTGTTGTGTTGAGCGGGCCTCCGAGAGACGGGCCGTGAGCAGAACGCAGAAAGACGAATAAAACATAAAAGGTCCTGCAAAAGGAAAGGCAAGAGAAATTGAAGAGAAAGGCACGGAGGCAGTTCTATTATTGGACGCGATATCGTGGGATCCCGATCGGTGTTTCAGCGAGCGGCCGAGGGCGATCATGCGGGGAAATAAGCTTCCATTTTGCGGGGGTGGCGAGACATGTCGACAGTTGGGCCACATCACTCAAACAGTTATGCTCAACTTCCCTAGCCCTGCCATGCTCGTTTCTCAGCCCCAAGATACAGCAATGCTTAAGGGTCGCCAGAAGTGCCTTCACATACCCACCGTCCATCCTCACCCTCGGAACCACGCCAAACGCTCCTCCATCCCGGCCACCTACAATGTTCTCTCACCTTCCTATCATCACTATCCTCAGTCCCAATAATAACCTCTGGTCCACGCCCTTCCTCCACCCATTCGACCAAAGGCAAGAGCGCATTGTGTGACGAATCGTTGCGCGCAGTACCCAAGGCACTGGGACCTCGTTGTCCAAAATGGAATGCGCCTGGTCCGCCGGTGCAGTGGGACATGCCGGGAATGAGGAAGAGGCGGTAAAAGTCTTCGATTGAAGATGGATTGGTAGGGTTAGAAGTGTTGGAGAGTGTAAAAAAGACGAGGTTATATAGTCGCTTCGAGTTTCCCGAGGCGATCAGCTACGATTTTGGTTGAGTTCCATCAGTATTGTATAAACACGAGGTTTGGAAGAGGAAACACCAACCGGGTCCATTCTTCCATGGTACGTCAAAATCTTCCCTCCCCGCACCCTGAATTTGGACAAGTCACCATCCCAAGTCGCCACACCACCCGGATTAATGCTGTCCGCGAACTCAATATCTTTGAGGCCAAAGTCATCGAGCGTACGAGAGCTGTCGTTGTAGATCGCATAGCGCCACCAATCCTATATCCGTCTCAGTATAATCAGAAAATAGTTGTATAAGGGGTAGAAAGTACGATGACTGAAGAGAGATGTGAAACGCACGAAAGTATAGAAGAATATCTCCGGGGCGAAGACTCGATTCCTCATCGGTATCCTTTCCGCACCGGGATCAAATCTCGGATACAACACCGTCTCTCCATCTCTTCCCACCAACGGTGAGTATATGTTCTTCAATGCATCCACCTGCGTCTCCGTCAAACATACTCTCTTCTTTATATTTCCCTCTCTCTCAACATCTTCATCCGACTCCTCGCCGCACAACAGCAGACTTGGATCGAACAGGCACTCATCCGGCTCCGTCACAATCCCGTCCATCCTGCCATCCAACGCATCGCACTGTCTCAACACCTCCTCACTAACCAAATCCCACCCTTCCTCATCAATAAACTGCGCGCTTTCTCGCCCTTTACCGCTCCCCGCACCCACAGCCCGACTAATTATCCCGCTCCATCCCAACAGATGCTGCATATCAACCGCAGGAGCACCCGCGAGGATCCCATCAAAATCTCCGGGGAATTTAAGTGCGGACTGGATGCCTTGTCGTCCACCAGTGGAACACCCTATGTAGTACGACCGTAATGGAAGTGATGAAGGAGGGGAGTAATAATGCGCTGCGATGACCCGAGAGAGCTGGGCGATAGTATGTATTGAACGCCACGCGAAGTCGTTTATCACTTCGGGAGAGTCGAGGAATGGGAGGCCGCCGACGCCGTCGTGGCCGTTGTCAGAGGCGATGGTGGCGAAGTGGAAGGAGGAGCCGTAGTCGAGGTTGCCGTAGTCGATACCTATACGCCACTATGTTCATTATGTTGTAATATAGTTAAGTAAACCGGAAGAAACGTACATCCATTCAAACCACCATTGCCCACGGTCAATACCCTCCCGTACCATCCCTCAGCTTCCTCCTTCATCGGGAGCCACATTTCGAACTTGACCCTCGAGCTCTCCGTCGTGTTAACCTGTCCTACAACTCTACATATATCGGAAGATACATATGCCTTAGACGTGCACGACCCTGCGGTCTGGATTGTGGAGTTCGCGACGACATGGGTGATAGAGGATATGGAGGTGTTGGAGGTAAGGAGGAGGGTGGGGAGGGTCGTTTGGAGGGTGATACATGAGTTGACGTTGGGAGTCGTGGTTGTGTCTGTCGACAAGTCGGTTTGTTTGAAGAGATGGGACGAGAGAAAAAATTGAAAGTTGTTGGGGCCTGCGATAAATGGGATGAAGCTCGCGAAGATTCCTGTCACTGTCCACGACAACGATAATGGCATGGCGGCTACTGATCAGGACAGAGCCAGTTTGATCAAGCTATAGCTTAAGATGAACACAAAGAGTTCTCCAAAGCAGATGTTGAGAGCGAGATGACATATAATCCCAGACGCCAGGGAAGAAGGGAACATTTTCGTGAAAGTCGAGCATGGGAGCACGGATGTGGTGGGTGGCGCACGGCCGTGTGGCGAGAGCAAATCCGGAAGAAAGGGGTTCCGGCTTATTCCGCGTATGCTCTCACGATTTGTTGCACCATAACCTTGCCATAGCCTTTCCTCTGACCATCTCAGACATCCATGACCCTTATCCTATCATGACTCCCGTGATTCTGATTATATTGAAAGCGTGGTAGTTACGAGCGATATACACACTCTGTAAGTATTACGGCTGCCTCTCCGTTCAACATCCGGAGTCGACACGCTGGATAACGGTGGGGTCCGATCAGATCATGGGCGTCGTATTTTGGTGAGCTTCTTGTCTCTGAGGTTTTGTTTCTCATTCCATATTTACAATTGAATGAAGACACTGACTGTTTGCGCTTAAGTTTTGATATTGCACAGAGATTGCTGCTGTGGCGCTTGCGCTCTGGATCCCCTTTGAACCACACGGCAAATGCATGCTTATTCTGGTCCGTCCGGCTAAAAGACAAAATTTTGCGCAACCAAAAGCCACCCATATTTTTCGTTCTTCCGATGGCAATGGGTAAAGTCGACAAGTACGGTGGAAAAAACGCCGGCGCGTTCCTTCGGACAGTGACGCTGCGAGGCCTCGGCTTCGGCAGTGCAAGTATTTTTATCGCGATCTTATAGGCGGCCAATGCAGTCCTGAGTATGTGCTTGAAATATGGCTTCCTTGAAATACATCTGTTGTGAATGATGGCTTTTTGGTAATGATTCGAGAGTCGTCATCCTTGGATCCAATTATATCGCTGAAACCTTGGAACATAATAACCATAGGCCCATTCTGGGTCTTCCTTTGACCGGGCTCATGTACAAATGCGATGCCTTTCCGTGCTGTACCTCGATGCCCAGGTATTCTGCTCAATTTCCGCCGTTTGTGCTCTCGAACATTATCATTTATTTAAACTAACGGTCTTTGCAGAGGAGCAATGCTTCTCGGCGCCGTCGAAGGTTCAGCGCCTCTCCATGGAGCCCAATTTGACCTTCGATCAGTTTTGTCGGGTACGTTATCCCGCTATTAGGGCATATATGTAGCGATTCACATCAGTTTTGTTTATCATTCTGTGAGCAAAAAATGTGAACTCGAAAGCTCGGATGTGGAGCTAGATATAATATCCAGTTCGCACTGAGTTTGATTTCTCGAGACCAGGTCTGCGACTGCTCCCATCCCCGTTCCCCTTGCTGATGACCTCTGGTACCGCGGTTCTTCCGGGTGCTAGTGTACATGTCCCCCTACCGAAGTGTGTCTGCTGTTTTGAACCATGTCAGCTAACGGGGAGAGATGGGAGGAGGCCACTTTCGCGTCGAAACCACACGGAGTGTAAATTCAGCTTCAACGCTCCAACGGGTCAAAATTGCGAAGTGTTGAACCCGTCCTGGGTTCAATTCACATTGCCAAAACGCGATGTGAACCGCTACGTATATGCCCTATTGAATCCAGTGAATTATAATTTATAGTCAGTTCCTCCTAGAATTTTACACAGGTTGAGCGCCTCACCCTCCGAAGGGTATAAAGGTTTCTCTGCTCTGCCCGGCTGATCTTCCCATCACATAACACACCTGTCCTTTGGGTGATCTCCTAGCCTGACGTTACTTGTCGTCTCCTCGCTTTACAAACAGCTCTCAACGCAATGACACAGACGATCTTCGATGTTCTTTGGGATATATCAACGTGAGTTACCCAGGTTGTCAATTATGACCCATGTGAAGCGCTCTAACGAGTGCCACTCGACAGCACTGGAACTGATGAATTCGGGTTCGTTTCGTCTCTGTTTATATTTGACAAAACGTTCTCATGGTAGAAGTGCAGTGCAGATGATCCCACTGCCAATACGACAACCACGCGGTCTGAAGTCAAGCATCCACGGTAATCATCGAATTTGGCATGGTCCACTGGTGTTACGGCTGTGCTGACATGTTGATCGTAGGCCGACACCTCCAGAAAGGTATAGGATTCCAAAGTACGTCGGCTTCTAGCATGTGTTTATTTGTACTCATACTGATGGCAACTTTGTCGTCCCAGCCCATCCGTACGATTATTCGCGATTATAATCGGCATCGACGAGTACAAATATGAGGGACCGAGCCTCAGGAACTTAAGAAGCGCTGTAAACGACGCCAACATGGTGGACGAGTTTTTACAGACGTCGATGGGCGTCCCAAAAGACCGAATTCAGAACCTTCGAAACGAGGATGCGAATCGCTTGGATATCCTGCAGCACGTCAGAGCGCTCGTCTCCAACCCACATATTGAAGCAGGAGACCCTGTCCTCATCTTTTTCGCCGGATATGGAGCTCGGACGACTCGTGCCGCAGGATGGCCTCAGAGCGAAAAAGCAGATTCACACTCGGTCGAGATGCTTTGCCCGTATGATTTTGTGCCGAGGACGACGGATGACCTTGAGGAGCAAGGTATCCCAGACATTACCTTAGAGGCTCTTCTCCGTAAGATTTCGGAAGCCAAGGGGGACAATATTGTGAGTTTTGACTTTGTCTTTTTCTCTTGATCCCCGCAACGCTGATAACGAACTCGATTCTTCCCGTCAGACTGTTATCCTTGACTGCTCCTTCTACGGCTCGGAGGGTAGGGTTGAATTTGTATACGAAAGTCCCTTGGTCACGGCACGCGGCGTCAACCTCCCTCATAATTATACCATGCTACCCACGATCGACGCTGACTTACTGTGGCACGATGACACATTCCTTGCTGGTAAAGCAATTGAAGGACACCGTCCCTCCCATGTCCTTTTGTCGGCTTGCAGACCCTGGCAGGACAGCAGGGAAGACAGTGGACGTGGACGGTTCACCAGAACTCTTCTGGATGCTCTGCAAAGCGTCGGTACCGATCAGCTCACTTACGAGGCTCTGGTCAATCGTCTCCCTAATATTGAGGAGTAAGCGACCATTTCACTCAAACAAACAATCTTCTATGTGTTATAACTGACCGAAATATCCTTTCTCTCCAATTCCAGCCAGAATCCGCAGCTCAAAGGCGCTCATACTTCCAGAATATTGTTCGATGCTAAGGTACCAGGCCGTGATCGCTTCCTCTACAAGGTCACCATGCCAGAGCCTGCCATCTATCAGTTGGGCGTTGGTGCGGTCTCTGGGATCACCGTCGGCGCCAGGTTCAGTGTCTATACCGACAAACGCCTCGATTCTCAACCCCTCGGCGTTCTCATCGTCACATCAGCTAGAGCTTTCACCTCAGAAGCGACGACCGAAGTACTCGACACCGTCGATGGTCTACGCACCCTCCCTCTTCCCTCTTCTGTCACCCCTTATGCGCTGCAGACTCGAGCGGGAATCAAACCTGCCTTGAGAGTGCATATCCCCAACGACCCACGCGTTCGGCATGTTTTTCATCGACTCTTGAGGGAAATGAACGAGAGCCAAAAACGGGCTAATCGGCCGATCATATTTGTCCAGCGCGATGCCTCCCCACCCCCCGACATTGCACTAGTGATCAAAGGGAATGAAGTAGCCTTCGAAACCTACAATTCGTCCTGCCGTCTTCGAGGGTTGCAACTCTGCGAACAAGTCCCATGCGACTCCGACATCGTCTTTTCCGTCATCTCCAATGCCGCAGAGTTCGCCTATTGCCTGGATCGCTCCGCGCCGACCACAACTCTCACGGGGACGGAACGTGGAGTCCGGCTGGAGTGCTTCGAGTTAGAGCAGACCACCGCTGTCGTGGATGATGACTATGTAATGCTGCCGAAGGACCCCGAGAAGAATCTCGTCGACAATGGCTCCGTAGATGTATTTGTCGAAGATGACAAGATCTACGGCTTCAAGATTGTTAACGACACCGACCTTCCTCTATGGATTGCCTTGATGTATTTTGACATGAGCGACCTAAGCATCTGTAAGTCTCCCGCCTTCCTAGCCGTGTACCAAAATGATGTAGGTATTCATTGACTCGTTACTTCCTGGCGGCCTCCTCAGCACCATACGGGCAAACGGGCCCCATTCGGACACGCGACCCTTCCGTGTACCCCCGAGACAGTATTACGATCGGTTATGGGACTCACGGATGGTCCCAAGCCCATCAATACTACCTACGCCCTGGTCAAAAGACAGATGTCGGATTTTTAAAGCTGTTCATCTCTCTGAAACCCTTTGGCTGGTCTTCGGATTTAGACCTGGTGGAACGTAGTCCATTGCACGGTGCTGCTTCCCACGATGCATTGACCCAGATGATTGAGGACATTGAACTGTGGGACACCGTTCTTGTGTCAGTCGTGCAACATTCGGGGCGTACCCCTCTGGTTTAACGTACGACGTAGGTTGAATTGGACTCGTTTGGAATTTGTTTCCATATTGATTCTTTCATGACTTCGAGGTATCTGTTTTGCTACGATCTATGGAACGTATGACTTGGTGCGAAGATTTCCAGTACGAGTAATAGAGCAGCAAAAAGAGAGTCGATGTCAGCGGAACATTATGCGGTCATGGATGATGCGCAGGAATGGCCAGATATGGAAGTGACGAAGATTGGCTTTTGTTGTTGCTCGCACACTGCTTCTGGATGTATTGTGTCGCTGTGATCAAATAAATAGCACCAGTACTCAGGTCACTCGTACTACCTGCCAGGCTTGGATAAAACTTTGTCATCATATTACGCCTGGAATCGATAGGGAAGTTTCAACTCCAGAGGATTGCCAGTCAGATTCGAGACGCCCGGTGGGTCATGGGTGATCACAGCAAATCCGCACACCAACCGATGCTCCTGCCAATCTCTGAACCAAGACATCCGATTAGTTCAAGGATCATGCGGCATTAGATGCTGAGGAGCGAAATGGTACCATACCTTCTCTGACAGTCAGACCCACAATACTCCGTTCTCCCACACGCTTTACAAACATACCGTCTACGTCTCGTGCATCCGCGTCTCATACACTCGCCGTGAACCTGGCAACTCGAGCATGTCCCAAAGGGCCCATGACCGAATATGAGCAAGTTGGTCCATAGAGGCATCTCCGATAGAAATCAACTGTTCTAAATTGGGTAGGTAGCGAGGCGGGTGCGGTTTTCCTATGCCTGTGAAGGATGAGTCGAGGATGGCACGAACTGATATTGGGCGGGGGAGTTCTTGGCGCAGGAAGCGGAGGATAGATGGCCGGGTGCGGGTTAACCTGACAATGTGCAAGAGCGCGAAGGAGATCGACTCTATGGGAAAGTTAGAAATTGAGCGGAGGCGGGGCGAATGCCGAAAGGGAGAGGTAAACAACTTACGGGATAGGTCCGATTCTGAGACGAGTAGGGGAAGAACTTCGTCGAAGGTATTGAACATACCCGCTTGAACGACTACTTTCAGAAAGCTTGCGGCATCCGCTGGTTCCGCCCAAGTGTGAACTACACAAAGTGCGAAGAGGTCGATGACCGACCTGTAGAGCTGTTTACTCTCGGCGGTATGGGCCGCTCGAGAGTCGTGAGCGGTCCTTGAGAGAAGACGAAATAGGCATTCCCAGATTGCGGTCGTCTTGAACAAGGTACGCGCGAAGTCTGGGTCGCTGAATGCGGCGGAAGACTTGAGGGTAGCGGACAGATTGTAAAGCAAGCTGAGCAGGAAGATGTATTCCTTGGCATCATCCATCGAGAACCGTTCTATAGACCATACGATCTTCGTGAAAAATATGCGGTATGATTTTCCAGAGCCTTCCCATACGTCTTGAAGAACTCGCTGTGCGAGGGAAATGTCGGTATCATCGTAGATCGTCGATTGCCCAAAGAAGAGTGAGCGAATATATATGCATAGAACAGAGTTATCTGTGGCCTTTGTGGAATGGATCCACTGTCGGGTAATGATGCGAAGTGTTAGGTCCTCGTCTTCATGTAGGATCTAGCTTTATTGTATCTTATCATGCCAAGGCGAGGGTCACCGCTGTAGGACGTGTACAGTACGCACCTGAACGAAATCTGGGTCGGATTCCACAACCTTTTGTGCTGTCATCTGGACCATACACCTCTCGAGTGACATTTGATCGTCCGGGTATCCAGTAGTTGACGGGTCAGCCCATATCTGAATCATTATTACAGATAAGTATCATTCGCTAGGTTGAATCTTCGGGGACAGTCCACACCCTTTGCATCATGGAGGGCCATTGTGTACGCAATGTGTCCAGAACAAGTCCATCGGCTGCACTCGGCGGAAATTGAAGGAATCTCGCTACGAGGAAGAGCATTCGCATTGGAACAAGATACGGTGAATGCATCTGCGTCAGATATTAAGTTGACGGACATTGAAATGAGTTGTATTGATTGTTCAAGGCTTACCACGGGTTCGTTGTTAGATTCAGAGTAAAATACTTCCCGCCTTTCCAGTGTGATGCAGCGCCCCGAAATACAGTCGCATAGTTTCTGAACGAGCCCAGCTTCCAGCAATCCACGCAGGAAAGAGCTGGAGCTGACAGCGTTGATTTTCTTCTCTAAGGCGACACTAGCAGGACGTATATCCTGGATAATCCATAGTGTTAAGCAAGCACATTAAGACTCCAGAAGAGAAGAAACCTACTCTACGCGTGTCTCCCCAACGGTTTCGACTAAGGGGTTCGTAAAGGCCGTTGTCGAATATACCGATCACTCGCGATGGGTCTGATTCTACCAAGCGTTCCCATTTGCGTGTAAGCTCTGAATTATCGTTTGCCCAAGACATCCTCAGTTTGTGGCAATACAAGAGTCCGAGAGTGATCGTCAGAACTGTTGGCGGTACGAGCTGAAGCGGGTGTGGCCATTCTGTGTGGCACCAAGGGAGTCTGAGAAAACACGCTTTCAAACTCCGCATCGAAACAAATGAGCGAACGCGTCGCGTCTGCCATCCTCCAACCACCACCATTATATCCTTACAACACGGTCTGCCATGGTACGTTCGTTGATATCACTGTTGTATTGTTCATTGTTTGGTAATATATATATATTAGTCGCAAAACGGTACCCCTCGTCGTCCAAAACGCGCGCGTTCGCCTGCAGGACTCTCGAGCTCGCCTCTTGGTCGCCCATCTCCGGACAGACGTCATTCACAATCATCTTTACCACCAAGTTCTCCTATAGCCCCATTCTCCGACACGGAAGATAGCGCTGACGACAGAGAGTTAGTGAGGGACGTTGAGGAAGATGCTGTTGGGGAAGACGATGACGATGATGGGGAGGATTTGTTCGGACAGGACATGGAAGCGTATGTACATACTCACCCCTCCAATACTCCCCAGCCTCTCATATAACGTAAACTTCCTGCCTCATAGTGACTATGCTGCCAACGACGGCCTCGATCGTTACTCTGAAGCCGACATCAATGACGCGGAGGACTTTGAGGACTTATCGCTGGGCCAAAGACGTGCCGCCGAAGCAGCAATGGCACGAAGGGATCGGCTGGAGAGAGGTGGGAATAGACGAGGACAGAGGGCTGCTAATCGATCAAGAATGCCGAATCTATTGAGTGACGATGACGAGGATCTAGGAGAAGGATTGATTCCGTCGGGCGCTCGGAGAAGGGCGAGGAGGACATATGAGGAGAGGAGGGATCTGGACGATATGGAGGGCGTAGAAGATGTAAGCCCTCGCCTTGAATTATCATCTTCTGATCAAACCCTCAACTCTTTCTCGCGTGTTAGGAACTTCCGCTGGAGCAACTCAGCGATATCAAGGCGAAGTCTATCGTGGAGTGGATTGCGAACGATCGTGTTCGCAGATCCATCGTCAAACATTTCCGAAATTTCCTTATGACGCATGTCGACAATCATGGCGCCTCGGTATACGGCCAACGTATCCGCAATCTTGGCGAGAGTGAGTCGTTAATACTCGGGCTCTCTGTATCTCTTGCTGATATCGTTTGCTGTAGATAATTCTGAATCCCTCGAAGTCTCATACCTTCATCTTGCTGAAACGAAACCCATTCTCGCCTATTTCCTCTTGAATGCTCCCTCGGCCATGCTCGCTATATTTGACGAAGTCGCTCTGACCGCCATCGTCTACTACTACCCCAACTACGAACGGATCCACTCCGAGGTGCACGTTCGGATTACCGAGTTACCACTGAGCAGGTCCCTGCGTGAACTCCGCCGTGTCGACTTGAACACCCTTGTCCGCATATCGGGAGTGGTGACCAGGCGGAGTGGCGTGTTTCCGCAATTGAAGTATGTGAAGTTTGACTGCAGGAAGTGTGGGGCGGTCCTTGGTCCATTCTACCAGGATGCATCGAAGGAAGTGAAGATCAGTTATTGCGCGAATTGCGAGGGGAGGGGACCGTTCACTGTGAATTCGGAGCAGGTAAGGCTTTATCCAGAAATTTCTCGCTCGATATCCGCTCACTAGTATACAGACGGTGTACAGGAACTACCAGAAGATGACCCTCCAGGAGTCTCCTGGATCGGTCCCCCCTGGTCGTCTTCCTCGCCACCGAGAGGTCATTTTGCTCTGGGACCTCATTGACTCAGCGAAACCAGGAGAAGAAATTGTACGTCTTCGATCTCTTCAACTCAACTATCACTCTTTCTGACAACACTACAGGAAATTACGGGCATCTACCGCAATAACTTCGATGCCTCGCTCAACTCTAAGAACGGTTTCCCCGTCTTCTCCACGATTATCGAAGCCAACCACGTCAACAAGAAAGAGGACCTTTTCGCCGCCTTCCGCCTGACCGAAGAGGACGAGAAAGAGATTCGCTTACTCGCCCGGGACGACCGCATCCGTAAACGCATCATCAAATCTATCGCGCCCTCCATCTACGGTCACGAAGACATCAAAACTGCTCTCGCCCTCTCCCTTTTCGGTGGATGTTCGAAGGACATCAAGCGCAAGCACCGAATCCGTGGCGACATCAACGTACTGCTGCTTGGTGATCCTGGAACGGCCAAATCTCAGTTCCTGAAGTACGTTGAGAAGACGGCTCATCGGTCGGTGTTCGCTACGGGCCAAGGCGCATCTGCGGTCGGTCTTACGGCCAGCGTTCGCAAGGATCCCGTTACTCGCGAATGGACTCTCGAAGGTGGCGCGCTCGTTCTCGCCGACAAGGGCACCTGTCTCATCGACGAGTTTGACAAGATGAACGACGCGGACCGGACTTCTATCCATGAAGCTATGGAACAACAGTCCATTTCCATCTCTAAAGCCGGTATCGTTACTACCCTGCAGGCTCGATGCGCCATCATCGCTGCTGCCAATCCCATCCGAGGGAAATACAACCCCACGATCCCCTTCCAGCAGAACGTCGAGTTGACAGAGCCGATTCTGTCCAGGTTCGACGTGTTGTGCGTAGTGAAGGACGCGGTGGATCCCGTGCAGGACGAATTGTTAGCGAGGTTCGTGGTTGGCAGTCACCTGAGGAGTCATCCCAAGTTCGATCCGGAGACGGATGAGATGGACGTCGGAACATCTTTGGACGCTGATGTACGTTCTTCGTTCCTTGCCCGCTCCTCTTTATCGTGTGAAATCGTCTCATTCTATGTTCTATTCTACAGATGATACCGCAAGATCTTCTCCGCAAGTATATCATGTACGCACGCGAGAAGGTCAGGCCCAAGCTCTTCGAACTCGACCAAGAAAAACTCTCCCGTCTCTTCTCCGACCTTCGCCGGGAATCTCTCGCCACCGGTTCTTTCCCTGTCACTGTCCGTCTGCTAGAGAGCATGATCAGGATGGCGGAGGCGAGCGCCAAGATGGCGTTGAGAGAATACGTGCGGTCGGACGATGTCGACCTGGCAATTTCGGTTGCTGTGGAGAGCTTCGTGAGCGCGCAGAAGATGTCGATTAAGAAGACGCTGCAGAGGGTATGCTTGCTTATTTCTTCATTCCTGGGATGAACGTGAGCTGATAGCGACCGCGGTTTGTCAGGGATTCCGCAAATACCTTACCCAGGCGAAGGATCACGAAGAATTGTTGTCGTTCTTGCTCGGTCAACTCGTCAAGGATAAGGCTAGATTTTACCAGCTACAAAGGCACCAGCAGCCTGAGCTCGTCACTGTTAAAGTTGATGAATTGGACGAAAGGGTGAGTCTCCTCGGTCTTTCTCCACTTTCGGGCTTTGCAGATATCCGAGCTTATGTAATTTGTGATCATCATAGGCCAAGGAACACGATATCTTTGACACGTCGCCTTTCTTGCACACCAAGCTATTCTCGACGAATGGATACAAGCTCAACGGGAAGGTAATAGAGAAGAGGTTCAAGAGGGTGGAAGACGACTGAACGAACTATGGAAGGTCTTTGGCTGCGGTATACCCTTGTGGTGTGTGATTATCGCCTACTTTTGTCTTCGACTCTTGTGTATTGTTTGTATTTGTTCCTCGCATTCAGTGATAATGGCATGTTGTCCTCCATACCTCCCTTTTGCATGCGAAGCTGGAGATGTGGTCCTCGTTTTTATGACTTGTGTCGTCTTGTGTCCATAATGTGATGGTCTCAAGGAGATGCGTACGCACGTCTGATTGCTGTTCCAGAAGCAACTCCAGATCTTTTTTTGCTCGATCCCGTAGTCCCCACTGCACTGCCCTTTAGCGCTCATGCTATCCATAAAAGTAGCAGACTAGAACTCGACAGGGATACAGATTTGCCCTTCTGATGGCCTGCCACGACATCTTTGCAGACCAGCTCGCCTGCTTAAAGCACGGGCATGCTCTCTGGGAACCCAGCATGCGTGGGAGACCACTGTTACGAATAGGTGACGTGGGATACGTCCGGTTTGGAGGCTTCCATCGCCTTTTCAACGTTCATTTGCCACATGGACACCTATTGCAGTCGACGCAGTTGCCAGAATACTTCGAACATCTCCCTTTCGACCCTGAACATGTTTATTCTCGTACGTTGTCCGAGGGCGGGTATTATTCGAGGAGCGTGCGTGCGGTAAAAGTCAGTGGGCAGATTTCAAGTGGGTGAGTTCTATTTCGACCATGCTTGTCATTCACGATAAATTCTGAATTTCTCTACGCATTCACAGGGTCGTACCCTTGAGCGGAGGGCTATCATTCCGCTGTTCTCGGCAGCACGGGGCTGTCCTAGCTATCCCAAACGAAGCACTCAGTCAAGACGTCCTCAATCGCAGGATCTACAAGAACCATATCATAGAGAACTGTGAGCGTTGGCTCGCTTTCTCCGAGCTACGAGGGCTCGAGCTCCGAATGGAGGACATCGTTTTGGTCACCGGCTGCGATCTGACAACTGGTTGGGCTTGGGTTGGGCCGTCGCCGCGTTCACCAACCACGAAACCGATGCGAGTATCCAACTCCAGCTGGGAACTTCATTCCAGGGTATGGGGCTCGGAACACATATCTCATAGAAGAATGAACGGAACGTCGAACGGAACTGGGGGCCTAGGGAGGTGTTTGGAGCGAGCATACATCTCCCTGGGCCTCCAATCGCTATGTCTTCCACCCACGTATCTGAGTTACCGTCCATTATGGATGATACATACCAAGACCAGTGCGTCTTTCTGCGTGGATATCGTGTCAAGCTTCGGAGTCGTCTGTTACCGAAGAAGGTCATGGCAGCGGCCGAACCTAAAGACTTGGGAGGCGGCGCTGATCAGGGCCCTGGACAACTTCCACCAGCATATGACGACATTGAGGAAGACGAATGGGGGCGGGACCAGTATGATGGAGAGGTATGTTCTGTGACCTTGAATTGGGGTGTTTGATTGTGCTAATGATACGTCGTCCTTAGACCGAGCGTTTACTATTTCCCATACTGGATTATTTCCTACAGGTAAGCCAGATACTACTCGTCTTCCCTTGAAAGTGCGTGCCAACACTCGATCACACCTCCCAGAACTCAGATGCTACTGTCGCAGCGGCCCACGATGACGACCTGATTTCATTTGTCGATGTGGGTAACAGACTCCGCGCCTATGTTTCGGCCGTGGGCCAAGATTCACAATGAGCATCGTAATAGGAATCTTCAAGTGCAGAACAGATACGCTGGGCCTTGAAGGAGCAGAAGCCCGCCATTGAGATAGAAAGTGGGGATTCAGGTTTGTTGACTCTGGCCACACCCCCATTCTGGAATACCCAGTTGAAATCGTGTATCAGGTTCACACTTAACAGGAACGCTCATAACACCTACTCGAACCGAGAATACTTGGGGTACAGCCGGCATAATACAGTAGGTGATGCAGACTTTGTTTACCGGTGGCATGCTCTCAATCTGCTTCTTATACAGTGGCGTCGACGACTCGTTAACTAATCTAGCAGAAAGCACGCGCCACTTATCCTCAGGGCGGAGTACCAACATGGTCCACTCAACCGTGACACGCGGGTCTCGATCTTCATCTGTATCAACTGTAACGCCTCAAATTACGACGTCACCCCCGAACCTTCTCTCTACCAGTCCAAACTCAAGCACCCCTGGTGCTGGTTCTGAACTCCCTCGAGCGCTGACCTGGTTGGATGAAGTTCACGAACTCGTCGCGTCAGCCAACACGGAACCGTCTTCTTTCGCGAGAATCGAAGTTGAAGACCAAGGAGGATTGACGACCCTTGGCGACATGCGTACTGGTATGTTCGCCCTTCGAATTTCCTTGGGCATGGCCGTTTCTGACTCTGAGTGGTATAGCTGGCCTTCTTAGCTCGTCTGGTGCAGATGAACAAGACTCTCGCCACGTTGAAGAGCATGCCGAATCTGAACACACTTTTGCATCTTCTGAATATGGCATTCGTGGAATTGACGATGGGGCATCCGCAACCTTACAGGACGACGAGCGTACGCTATGTCCTTCTCCTCGTATTTGGGATACTGTTCCCTCCCATGCTTTATCTCCAGGCACGGTAGAGTCCGCAACCTCGGTCACTGCAGTCTCAGACACCTCTTACACCTCAAAGGGGGCCGGCATAATGACTCGTGAAGATAAGCTCGATCTTCTAACACCTCATACCCACACCGGTATTATTGTTGGATCGAACGGCGAGGTGATCACTGGGACCCTCTTCGGATTAGTCGAGCGACTCACATCGCACGAGTACTTCGGTAGGTCTTGCGCAGCCGTTAGTAACTCTGTTTTCATATTAACACTCGTATTAGATTCATCCTTTAACCGAGTGTTCACGCTAACATACAAGTCATTCACTGACCTCGAGACGTTGTATGACCTGCTCGTCCAACGGTTCTGGGTGGAGCCTCCTGTGAACCTTGCCCCTGAAGCACACCGTGAATGGATCACCCAGAAGAGGAATATAATCCGAATACGGTAACCTATACATATATTCACTTTGGTGACGCTACTCATGTTGTATCGGGATAGAGTTCTGAATACATTTAAGATCATGGTCTCAGACGTTGCTATCCTTGATCAAGAAGATTCCTACGTCCTTGAGCGTATGAAGCAGCTGGTAGCTAACGAGGAAGTGGCATCCATCACAGCTGCAAGCCAGCTGCTCACCCTCATAGAAAACATGGTCCGTGTTTTCGACTCTACCTGTAGTCTGTCAGTATGATGAACCTCCATGGTTTCATCAGGAAAGTGGCAATATGCCCAAGGCGAGGGCATCAGTATCCCTAGACCAGCCACCGCCTGCAATTCTCCCGAAATCACCGAAGGACCAGCAACTACTCGCTTTCGACCCTCTAGAGGTGGCAAGACAATTGACTATAATTGGTTCTCGATTGTATCAGGCCTTGGTCCCATCAGACTTGCTCGAGAGAGGTCTCACGAGTGGTGTCATAGCGCGGTTTGATGACAGTGTCTCGAAGTTCTTGGAGTACACGGAACAGGTACGTGGGTGGTCGTACGCTCAGGGTCGGCTCATGGTCGTATGTACTGATCGCTGCACAACCACACAAAGGTCACCTCATGGGTCATCAGCGTCTGCGAGGTGACCTTAACTTCTACCTCCGTCATGATACTCGGGCTCACCAAAACATTTTCTGACAGCGATGTGAAGACCTGAATAACTTCGCCATCATGACAGCGATCGCGTCCGGCCTCAACGACCCAGCAATCCAAAGACTAACTCAGACGTGGGATCAAGTCAACGAGAAGGCTCAAGCTAGATTGTTACACTTTCTTTGCTCTCTCAATGTGGACCCGAAGACGGGAATCAGCAACTTTCGCATCCCACCAAACGTGACACCGCCGTGCTTGCCGCCTATTGGTAACATTTCTAATCGTCTTCTCAAGTATCACCACTTCATCTATCTCTGATTGTCTTTGACTTCGCTAGACATCTACCTTGCTTGCCTTACCGATATTCGGAGCAATGCGCTAGACTATGTCGGCTCAGTCGAATTCATCAACTTCACCAAACGAAGGAAAGTCGTCGAAGTACTTGATGCAGTCCAGAAGTGGAAATCCAAGCCATACAACTTTGCCCGCGTCGAAGTCATTGAGGCATACCTTCAGAAAAATATGGAACGAATTGACGAGCATGGGGGACGGGAGGGAGAGCTAAGTGCACGTTTCATGAAACTTAGTAGAGAACGTGAGCCGGATGGTCTGGATATCAACGTTCTTTGACGTTGAGTGGTTGCTTGCGAGGGATGTGCCACGCATGGTGCAGCATGCTCGTGTTCAGACTCTTTATGTTGTGCATAACACCATAGACCCGAGAAATACATCATGCCTTGCGCTTAAGATCGATTAAGGTACATTGCGTGCTCACAAGCGCGGCGTGGAGACCAATCGCACAAAAGTATCGGGCGGGCCCAAGAAATAAAAAGTATAATGTCATCTGCTGACAGCGCTCACCCCGCCTCTTCGCTAGCAGGACTAGCCACCGAGCCCGCGCTGGGATTTGCAGATCCCTCGGGTTGCTCTTCTATGGCCTTTTTAGCCTCAGTACCATCTGGACTACAAGGGTGCCCGCTGAAAAAGTTCAAGCGAGCTGTCGGGGTTAGAGGGATGGTCGGTGCTGGAACGCATATTGGAATGAGCCATGGAGAGTCGGATATGGGCTGTTTAAAACAATGGTGAAATCACCGTCAATATTCGAAGTAGGGGTAAAAGCTAAGAAAGTGTCGTGGGTGATATGAGGGTAGACAGGAATAGAGAATACTACCATCTCTTCTCCCGTGCTATAACTCTCTGTGGTCCACCTTGTTTGCTCGATCTTGGGCGCGTCTGAATCAAGAATGACAGTGGCGAGCACCATGTCAGTAGGTGGAATACTAGGTATAATAATACCGGGTAGCGGAATTCCTCTTGATGAGTCGTAGCAAACTTACCTATCCAAGTCGTATGTAGACCAATATCGTTCAAGTGCATTGTCAATGTCTCCTTATACACCTTTTCGTACAATCAGCGTCAGCTCACACACCCGCGACCGATGACCACAACATTCACCCTTCAACAACAGAACGCACCTGGTACAGCATTTCACCGCCCCTCCCATGCCCGTGGAAGAAACTCATCCTCGACCCCGGCCCCTTCATCAACCCAGGAACATACCTGAAAAACTCTAAAAATTCCCTATAACTCTCCTGAAACGTATCAAAGTAAATGGCGTCGAACATTCCGAGCTCCGCACGCTTGGCTGGATCGGAGAGTACGGAGCGCCAAGTGCCTTCTATGAGACGGATTTTAGACACGGTACCGTCTTGATCTACGTTACACTTATTCGGTGGATGAGAAGCTGGGGATGCAAACTTGATTTTGTTGAAGTAAGCGACGGCATCGGGGTGGGCTTCGATGATGGTGTGGTTTGCGGGGGAATAAGTTTGAAATTGAGTATCGATCTGCGTAGACAGGAGTCGTTAAATGAGGAGAGTTTGTTCACTCAAGCAATAGTATCGCTGATCAACCGCTGATACTGCAACGCGTACCAGGCCAATTCCAAATCCAATGTTAAGGACAGATTTTCCTACATCCTGACCATCCATTAAGGCCTTTGCAGTTCGTTCCACTATGACAAGGACGATGAGTGTATACAAAGTCAGAATTTTCGAGGAGAATATTGCGATAGAAATGAGAGAACACACTGATTGGACGCTCCCAAAGCATCATCACACGGTCCTTCCCCGTCTTTGTACGCATGACGAAATCTTTCGAGACTCCATCATCTTGAGTGGTATATTCGCAAGGCGATTCCAAAAAATCGACATTATTCTTCTTCGGTATGATGTCGATCGGATGACTCTGATATTTATTTGTGTCATCAACAAAAGCCCTGCTGAGCCGCGCATAGTCTATATCGATCAACCAACCAAGGAATGAGCGCTGAGCGCTGCAGCATATGTCTGATAATATCTTTCGCCCTGTCAAGGAACTCACCATATTCAATAGCCCATCTCATCAACGATTCCCAGCACCTTGAACCCCTGTGATACTCAATCGCACATTTGTGTCGTATATCCTCCATCCACCACGGCAACCCCTTTTCGAGCAACCATCTCAACGCAACTATATTATCGTGATACAAAGCCTCGTGTATCGCGGAGTTCCCGGTAAATGGTTCTCTCTCGTATAGTAAAGCACCTTCGTTGAAGAGGTCGTCGAGAACATCTACGGGTGCTCCGCTGACGATGGACTTCAGGAGACGGCGTGCTGGGTCGCATAGTTGGCGGAGGATCTCGTAATCTTCAAAATCCCGTTCGAGCGCGTCGGCGTACCTTGGTAAACAAAATGGGATGTCGGGCGAAGATCAGCAAAACAAAGAAAAATAAAAATGAACAAACAATACGATCATCTCGTGGAGTTCGAATTGAGCAGGATATGATGCAGATGAATTCTTACTCGAGCCACGACTCCTCTTCCCTCCTGGGACGCGCTTTGTACGGTCTTTTATACTTCTCCCAGCCCACCTTCTCAGGGATGTACATTGTAGGCGGGTCGTCTTCAGAAGGCGCATCATACTCGATAGGTTCAATTGTACGTGTGGTCCATGCTGCTGGGATTGTGGCCATGGCGGAGTCGTTGTTGGAGTTGACCCAAAGGACACACCCTCAGCTACGCAAAAAAAAAAAGTTGCCTTATATATATGTACTATGATAAGCAATGCAAATTTGGCGGATTGGATGACAACAATGTAACAGCAGAGCGAGACAAGACTGCCGTGGTGGTGATCGTGGTGGTTGAATTCAACATCCCGAGTCGAGTGGCGCAAGTATCATAAGGTTTCGGTAAATCCCGGAGCTGACCTCGAAACAATTATTGCTCGAGTTTCTCGCACCTCAGCCTCACATCCCCAACCAAAAACATCGCCATATATAAAGCCACCTGCACTGAGCTTCACACCGCCCAAAAAAATCCTATTTTCCCTCTCCTTGAACAAATACCTTGAAAAAACCCCTCACCAGTGGGATGGCGTCTACCAGTATCTTCTCTGCTAGTACTCACGTTGCCCTCGTCACAGGCGCCAGCTGCATCGACGGTATAGGTTACGCTCTCGCCTGGAAGCTTGTTCTGCAGAACGGCTTTAACGTTATACTAGGCTCTTGTACACTGGTCGGGTCACTGAAGTATAACTAGAGGAAGATGGGCCGAAGCACAGGGAATAAGGACAAGCGCCCCAATTCGCCCCGCTGAGAGGTTTCGTACAACCGTGTAAGTAAGGTACTTGTTATGACGCCACTCTCTCTATACGTGCTATGCACTCAACACTATTCTCTCAGAGTTTTCTTATGTGAACGCCGCAAGAAGAAAAGCTGCGGCAAACACCGTCGCTCTGAACCATCGACAACGTCTTGACTCGAAGCTCACACCGGATTGTAACATCCCTCAGTCAAGTGCTCATCTATACACTCTATTCTTACGTGTACTGAAACCTTCTGAGCGCATCAAAGACCAATGTCTTAGATCTTTTGGGCCGTCGAGGACGAGGGACCCACTCTTGAAGCTTCAACTTTGTTCCGCTTGACTAACCTATACTCGTTGAATCTTCGTTCTTCCCGCACTTTGTGAAGTTCAACGGGATATGAACGCTGTATTACGCCTATAGAATTACTTGTGTCAGGCTATCCACTGGGTTTCCGTCTCTCAGGCTTACTATATATATTTCGCGCTGGCTCATGACCAGAGTACATCTATCCTGAGTCGCAA
Organism: Stereum hirsutum FP-91666 SS1; assembly: GCF_000264905.1. Taxonomy (NCBI): domain Eukaryota; kingdom Fungi; phylum Basidiomycota; class Agaricomycetes; order Russulales; family Stereaceae; genus Stereum; species Stereum hirsutum. The sequence continues at coordinate 51,748 of NW_006763152.1, forward strand.
CTGGAGACCGACCTCGTACTAGACTCCTGGAACCAACCTCTCCGCCTCAATGTCTGCCCCAATTGCTCTCATCACAGGCGCCAACCGTACCGATGGCATAGGCTACGCAGCTGCTCGCCAACTTGCTCTCCAACACGGCTTCACTGTCGTACTAGGCTCTCGTACTCTCTCTCCAGCTCTTGACGCCGCTGCTAGGCAGCTCGAGAAAGAAGGGACTAAGAACGGTGTGCACGCTGTTCATATTGATGTAGCTAGTTCGGACAGCGTAAGAAAGGCTGCGAAAGAGGTGTCGGAGAAGTTTGGAAAGCTCGATGTGAGGGACTCTTATCCTCTGCTGTTTTTACTGTGGTTTTATCTCCATGATATCACTAAGCGGGTTCTGAATCTCTGATTTCTTGCGCACTGATGCAGGTGCTAGTGAACAATGCCGGGCTGAGCGTCCCTCCCTCTCGGACTGAGATCGTTGAAACATGGCCACAGGTCAGCCTGGATTCTACGGAGCACACCAGAAAGGACTTTGAGGAAGTATTCGCGGTGAATTTTTTTGGTATCGTCGATACCATCAGTGTGTGTTTACATCTTCCCCACTCCATTCCGTGACCTCCTTACGCATTCGCAAGAGAGTGTCTTGACGCAGCAGAGTGTGCTCATTAAATTTCCTCGTCTGATATATTATTAGATGTCTTCGCACCTCTCCTCGCCAAGTCTTCCTCCCCACGTATCGTGAACGTCGGCTCTCCAGCTGGTTCATTGGATTACATCTCTTCCTTACCGGCCAACTATCTGGGAGCGAGCATTGTCTATAGCTCTTCGTGTGTTCAATCTGTTCCTTGGTCAAGCCATTTGTCACGGTCAAATCGAGCTAAAAATTATCTCAATCTTTGGCAACCGTAACTTCCAGGAAAGCTGCTCTCCACATGCTCACTATCATGTACAGCAAAGATTTACCGAAGATGAATCCTGCATTCAAAATCAACGGGGGATGTCCGGGTTTCACTGATACGTCATTCAACAAACACAGTACGTCGAGCACTTTCACTCCTTCTCACTACCCCCGTTAAGCTCCTAACGATACTTTCCATCGAAGTCGGAAACCGTAAACCTGACGAAGGCGCCGCAGTCGTTACTTGGCTCGCCACACTTCCTGAAAGCGGGCCCACTGGAGGTTTTTACTGTGATTATCCTCCGTATTCGGAGAAGAACGGAGAATTCAAGGTCTTGAGTTGGTAAAATTCTGGTGAGGAAACAGACGTGCGCTCGTTGTTGGTGAAAGTTGTTGAAAGGCCGAGGGGTTGATGCTTTGCTTAGCCCGTGGTGTGTGCTGTGGGATTTTCGTGGAGAACGACATATTCAAGTTGTGCTTGAGTATCGACTTATGCTCGCATGCAAATTGAAGTATCAGCTAGGGCCTAGGATCTGGGTACGGCCCAAACGGTTGGGCTGGTAGGCCATAGTGGCGCCACTTTCGGGGGAATGTAGGACCTCCCACTTCCAGAGAAGTATCATGACCGCACCGCCCCCGTTGCGGCCACCTTGTCTGGTAATATCCAAGTCCTAATACCTCATCATCTACGGGCAGAAACAAATCAGATAGAGATGAATTAAAGAGATGTGCTTTTTGTTCTGCGCGTTCAGAAATCGTTGGACCGATGGCTGGGTCGCTGTTTTCGGCGGAAGAATAGAATCCTTATTCGTTTCTTAGAGCTCAAACAAGGAAATTCTGCGCTGAGCGCTGAAAGTGCTGCTCGTGCTTTGACTCCAAGGGACTGGTACTATCAGTGGCCCCTCGTTCGGACGAACCCTCGTTCGGACAGTGCGAAAAACACGCCCAATTCCCTATCGTTTCACCCCGTTCAAGCTCTCATAAATCATGTTAAATCACCACTAGACCATCTGCGAAGTGGTTTGAGCACAATAATGGCAGTGGAAGGTCGAATGGGGAGGGGGGCGTTTCGGACACTTTGGCGGGATCGGCTGTCCGATCGACGGTCCCACCTCCTGCCAGTGATCGACGACCTTTCTCTCAAGCAATCCACAACAAAATTGCATGGGCATGTAGCTACAGTAGGGGGCATTGTGTGTGCAAAGTTTCATGGCAAGAAACCTTATACTGCGTGAGCTAGATTTTTTGCAGTCTGGATTGTCCGAACGAAGGGCCAGTGATAGTACTTGTGGGCCACAGTCGCCCCAAGTCGCCCAGAAAATCTGGCTCACGAGATTCCGGCAAGTCCCACGGGAGTGGCCGTGACGTTCTGCAATCCACATCGGGCCGCATCATCATCCTCCATTCGTCCTGACCCACATCTCAAGCTGAGCGCTTCGGTGTCCTTTGTTCGAGGCTATTGTCCCTGATGGAGAAAGGAGACCCACTCTCACGGCTTCCCCGCTTCTGCAACTTGACCCCGCTCAATGTTCGTTCGTGTTCCGATGTTCACCGTTCAGAGACATGCACGACATCGTGCGGTCCTCAATGGATAAACTGAAAGGCACTACGGATCTATACAAACTCGCAGCACTAACAGTATACGACGCGTTGTCTATCCACTGCGACTCCGACTCTAACGCAGGGGACCTTTCTTGGCCAGGCTCGGTGAAAAGACCTATAAAGGTCTTCATCTTCAGCTGGGTAGTCACATCCAGAAAATTCCCTACCTTCCAACTATTTGACCAATAACAACTTCTTTCTTTCACACTGAAATGTCTACCCCAACGTCGACCACTATCGTTCTCATCACAGGCGCAAACCGCACCGACGGCATAGGCTACGCCGCTGCTCGTCAACTCGCTCTCCAACACGGTTTCACCGTCATCTTAGGCTCTCGTACTCTCTCTTCGTCTCTCGACGAGGCTGTCAAGCAGCTCGAGAAGGAAGGGGCGAAGAACGGAGTTCATGCTCTTCAGATTGATGTGGCTAGTTCAGAGAGCGTGAAGAGGGCCGCGACAGAAGTGGCGGAGAAGTTTGGGAAGCTCGATGTAGGGGACATATACTCTTTTTCAGAGTCGGTTACTACTTACAAATGATTTCTGACAATGCACGCAATATAGGTCTTGGTAAATAACGCGGCGCTGGGCCTTCCTCCTTCCCGCACTGAGCTCATCGACGCCTGGCCAAGGATGATGCTCGGACCCACGGAGCACACAAGGAAAGACTTCGAGGAGGTTTTTGCCGTTAATGTATTTGGTATTGTCGACACGATCAGTGAGTGTCTCAAGCCCGGAATTCCTGCGTCTTCCTTCAAGACCCACTAAAATGTTCATGCAATCCTTCATTAGACGCCTTTGCGCCCCTTCTTGCCAAATCCTCATCCCCCCGCATCGTGAATGTGACCTCCGGCGCTGGCTCCTTGGGCTGCATGTCATGGTTCCCGTCCAGCGATAGCGGAGCGAGCTCCATCGTCTACAGTTCTTCGTACGTTGCTTCTTCTATATAATACAAACTTGTAAACCAATCCGTTAGACGGCGAACTAATTAGTATCCATGGTTGGATTTTCCAGGAAAGCAGCACTGAACATGCTCACTGTCATGTACAGTAAAGACCTACCGAAGTTGAACCCTGCCTTCAAGGTCAACGCGGGATGTCCGGGCCATACCTCTACGTCATTCACCAAGCACAGTGCGTCTCGCCCACTCATCTTAACTATCCTCTACGTTGATTCTCGTGTACTATTCTGTCGGAATCGAAGCTGGCGCCCGTTCACCCGACGAAGGTGCCGCGGTTGTTACCTGGCTTACCACACTTCCAGACGACGGGCCTAACGGTGGATTCTACTGCGATCATCCTCCATATTCGCAGAAGAACGGTGACTTCAAGGTCGTAGAGTGGTAATTAGTTGTCGAAGAGATCCCAGTGTTATATTGTTCGTTAACATAGAGGGGGGAGTACTTAGCATGTGGTGGCCTCAATGCCGAGACTCCTCTCACTGACATATTATTCTGACCGTTCTCACTCATGCATGGCATATTGTGTGGCAAGGCTGTGGTCAAAATATGTTGATTCACGTAAACGCTCACTCAACTAATTTTTTTAGGCCATTTGTATCCACGAGACCTCTTTTATTCTTGATGGTATGATTTGTGCTGAGGTGCTTGGCCGCCATGGAGTACTACGAGCAGACTTGAGAGTACTTACACTTTCACGGGCAATGATGGGCCACGGTGGCCCAAGAAATACGGCATATTCCGTGAGCGCGTGATGGGTGTTTCGAACCACGTCACCTTTTGGTCGAGTTCACTCCGACCCACATCTCAATCTGGCATGTCGGTGCACAGATCCCTATCCTCTCTAACGTCCCACCATTTCTCTGTTATTATAATCAGACAACAAAGAAAGTCACCTTGGAGCTTAGACTTCAGGTTCGATTTAGACTCGCTCAGAGCCAGGATCCGCTCTTGTCCTGAGCCTCGTTAATATTCTGCTAATGTACGTGTCGTACGATACAGTCCAGCGCTCGAGGGAATACACAATGAAGATAACATCATGTATCTGGTGTACGTGGGACTGCTCAGCATTATATACACTCTTTCCATCCACTAGAGCTCCGGATTCGACCCCCATGCACTGGGATCTTTTGAGGAGTGCGACACCATATAAATGCCCCCACCTTGAACTTCTCGCTAGTCACAGCTAAGAAGCTTCCTGATTCTTGACTACTTCACCAACAACCAGCCTCTTTGATTCCCACTGCAATGTCTACCCCGACGTCGACCCCTATCGTTCTCATCACAGGCGCAAACCGCACCGACGGCATAGGCTACGCCGCTGCTCGTCAACTCGCTCTCCAACACGGCTTCACCGTCATCCTAGGCTCTCGCACTCTCTCCCCATCTCTCGACGAGGCTGTCAAGCAGCTCGAGAATGAGGGGGCGAAGCATGGAGTGCATGCTCTTCAGATCGATGTGGCTAGTTCAGAGAGCGTGAAGAAGGCTGCGACAGAAGTGGCGGAGAAGTTTGGAAGACTCGATGTAGGGCGCGTCAATCTATCCTTTCTTCATTTCCTGAATATTTATTGCGTAATATAGGTCTTGGTTAACAATGGGGCATTAGGGCTTCCCCCGTCTCGTACTGATATTATCGAGGCGTACCCAAAGAAAAAGCTCGCACCTACGGAACACACGAGGAAAGACTTCGAGGAAGTATTCGCCGTCAATACCTTCGGTATCGTCGACACGATCAGTGAGCGTGACAATCCAGCATTCTCGTTCTTCCATCTTTCTTTAGGTCTCACTACATGATTTTTATTTATCTGATACTTTACTAGATGCCTTTGCACCTCTCCTCGCCAAATCCGCATCCCCACGCATCGTTAATGTCTCTGCCGGTGCTGGCTCCTTGGGCTGCATGTCTTGGTACCCGACCAATACGACCGGAGGGACCAATATCGTGTACAGTGCTTCGTACGTTCTACCACGTTAAAACCCAGTATAAAGACTGACGGATGTCGTGGACCATCACAGGAAAGCAGCGCTGAACATGCTCACGGTCATGTACAGCAAAGATCTGCCGAAGTTGAATCCCTCCATCAAAGTCAACTCGGGATGTCCTGGATATACCAACACATCGATCAACAAGCACAGTACGTCCAAACGATACGCCTCTCACATTTGATCAGTCGCTAAGTCTCCTCTGTCATTGTCGAAGCCGGTGAGCGCACGCCCGATGTAGGCGCTGGGGTCGTCGTTTGGCTTGCCACACTCCCTGACGACGGCCCGAACGGAAAGTTTTACTGTGATTATCCTCCATATTCACAGAAGATTGGAGACTTCAAGGTTATAGAGTGGTGATCGGAAGGAATGGTCGTCGGTGCAATTGTGGCAAGGATGAAGGTAGCAAGAGTCCTTAGCGCGTAGGACATCGTTGGCCAAATGCCTTATTTGTCCCGCTCGCAAAAACAAATCTTCCGCTCTTGTGTCTTGCTGGTTCCTCTGTTTCCCGCAGTTCGGCAGCATCCTTCGAGTTATCATCCGGCTCAGTAGGGCCCCTCACTGGAATGGGGGAGCGGGCGAACCTTTAACACCACCGTGACTCTGTACTGACTGTCGGTGGTACGATATGACACGTGCATAAAAAAACACAAAACAAATACATTGACACCCACACTAACACAACAAAAATTGCAAAATTGCCGGAGCAGGTAGAGGGGACACAACTGCAACACGAGCCGACGTATAGACGAGTGCCAGAGGAGTCAACTAGTCAAATTTAAAAGCCGAACGAGCAGCGACGAGGAAAGTAGATATGCAAAGCCAGGAACGAAAGTACGCAGATGTGCAAATTATTCGTCGAAAGTACACCGGACGACTACAATGCTCTACCTTACACACGCACACACCGACTCGTTCGGAACGTCGAGTAAGTAACATTGCGATTCGGATGAGGGAAAAGGTAACGGCAACGGGCTATAAAAGACAGCGTAGCATGGAACACATTGACACGGACGATCTATCAAATGGATTTATTGAAATTCATCAATGACACGAAACCGAGAGGAGGGTGCGGAACAAGGGTGATGCGTGTGAAGAGCGATGCAGGTGAGGGTGATGCGATGGGGATGATGATGGAGGGGGCGAGAGGGTGTGAATACGACGATGCCGCCACACAAGTCACGAGTTACGGCGGGCGAGCGCGCAATGTGAATATCGTACAGAAAACCAGTCCGCTACACAGTCCGAATGAGAAAGAACAACTAGAGTAAAGCGAAACAGAAAAAATAAACGATGAATAAGACCACTGAGGTTTTCTACTAATGCTATTGAACCAGAACGAAATCAGAATATCAGCGAGGAGAAAAGGAAAACAGAGCCAGACGAAATCAGAATCAGACAGGAGATGGATGGGAAACAATGAGAAACACGAACATCACAACAGAACTAGCACGAATCAGAAACAGAAACACACGAGTCGGAACAACTCGAAAAGGTAACAACGATCAAAACAGAACATGAGCACAATTAGAACATGATGAACGTACGGAAACGGGCAACTTGGAAACGAAAGTTCGGACAGAAAGAACACGAAACATGACTAAAATGATCGAGGCGGGACGAGACCGGAGATGAGGGTAAAGAGACATGGAAAGTCCGTATGCGAAACAGAAACAGATATCACAGCATAAAACATAAAGCATAAAGCAATACGAAACCAGGTTTGGAGGGAAATCATCAACGATAACGACTGTCGGTCAGATGGGGGCGTGCGAACGATGGGTGGAACAGGCGTGCGGACATACTCGGATCATGAAGGGGTGAAGGTGGAAAGAATGGAAAAATCAAAGCAAAGCGAGCAACAGAACAGAAAATCAGCATCAGCAACAGCATTCATATCAAAGCAACACGAAGTAAAGCAAAGCACAACAGAAAGAATAAAATCACGATCATGACAAGCTGGTCCGATCGCAAGGCATCGCGCAGCGACAGAAGCCGGATTTCTGACTGTCTCGGTGATACAGGTGACGTGATACAGAGTCCTAGAGGCTCCTCATGTTAGGCACGTACAACGCTCCACGATTATGTGCACTCCTCTCCTTCCTCTTCTGGTGGGTCGGAGCAGGGAACGGTTCGGGCCTACCCTGCCGAGGTCCATCAGAGTAGAAGATCTTCGGACGCCACGCTTCGCGCTCGTCCATGATGGCGGAGTTCTTAAACTTCTCGACAAGGGCTTCCTTCCCTCTGGGATTAACAACGACACGCACGGAAGTTAGACACATTACGGGAAGTCAACAAGGAAGGAAGGACGCACTGGTAGTTCGCGTAACTCATCTGCAGTATCTTGTCGGAAGAGTACATGTTCCTGAACACCAACAAATAATGGTGAGAAAAACATCCAAAAGCACACAAGAAAAGTCTTACCACTTGACGCCCAATCTCGCTTTCGCGAACTTCAACAGATCGTCCACCGTGATGAAGTTCACGAACGCGTAGCCGACATTACATCCTATCAAGCACACAATCCCGAAACATCAGCACTCACTCTACTTATCATCTAGAAGCATAAGAACTCACCATTCCCGAAATCCATCCTCAGATAAAAGAAATCGATCCGTCCGGGAACGACGTCCGCAATGAACCGCTCCAAATCCCGATCACTCATCTTGTTAGGTATGTTCTTGATCATCACCGTCGTCCGCGTATCGCCTCCCGCCTCGATCTTCTCGAGGTTTACCTTTATCAAGAATCAGTACGCAGTTCAGATGAAATGAGCAGCATAAGAGGGTCGAAAGGCTCAGAGGTAGGAGGAGAGATATAGGAGACGAAAGAAGAAGACGGAGTGAAAGACACGAGAAGAAGGACATCGATCACAAATAAAATGAAGAACAAAGACACCCACCTGATTCCTCTCCGGAATAACCCCCGGCGCAAGCGCCCCAGCCGAAGACGACCCAGTCGGCGAGTACGACCCCGCCTCCGATCTCGAAGGATGCAACGGGCCCGCATGCAGCCGATTACGAGGATGAAGGAAAGAAGTACGAAGGCCGGAGGCGGAGTACCGGTGATGTGCTTCGGAGGACGAATAGCGTTGGTGTGCCTCGGACGAAGAATCAGGGTCGAACGGATCGCGTTCACGTTCGCGCAGACGTGCAGAAAAAGGCGAAGGCGTCCCGACCGTACCACGGCGACTCGGATATTTACCCTCGCCCCTCTCGCCACCGTCCCTCCTCGAATACCCTTCCTTGCGCGAACTCTTCCCCACGTCACGTCCAAGACCACGACGATCACGCCCACCCTCATCCTCCACCTGCATCATCTGGCCATCGGCGACACCAAACCCACCACCACCAACCATCGGATCCAAGAACGGCGGTGGCGGCATCCCCGGGACAGGGCCACCCGGGTAAAATCCAGGGTCGAACGGCGGCATACCAGGGAAGACTTCCAAAGGCGGCATGAACAGCCCGTCCTGAGGATGCGGGTGCATGAACAATTCGGGCCCAAGACCAGGCGGCGGGGGTGGGGGCGGCATTCCTACGAGCCCATCCATCAATCCTTGCGCATGGGGAGGCGGAGGCGGGTAAAGCTGGCCAGGCGGACCACCCATGAAGAGCGCCGGGTTGAACTCTCCATATCTGGCAGCGGCGGAGTGTTGATCGTAGTCGTAGACCGGAAGCCCGGAGGCGGGGTCGTAAAAGGACTGAGCAGTGAAAAGGCCTGCGTGGGGGTGGTCTTGGTAATGAGGATGAGTGGGAGGAGGCGGCAAGGCCGGAAGACCAGACGGGACGAAAGGCGTAGAGAACCTCTCTTCGAGCGAAGGAATATGCTGAACATGAAGCAAATCGGTATGCGTGTGCGCACTACCTCCTCCGACACCTGGCGCCGAGGTCGAGTAGTGTTGCTGCTGCTGCTGCTGTTGAGGAGGAGGAGGAGGGCGATCCTGACGTTGCTGCTGCTGTCGTAACTGATGATGAGACGAGCGATCCACCCTCACCTGCCCTCCCGAACCCGCACCCGCCCGATCAAGATGCGATTGCGTTCGCGCCTGTGCCTGATGAACAGTTTGCTGCTGCTGATTCTGATCTCCTGCACCCGACGCGACACTCACCCTTCGTCCCATCCCCGCACTCATCCCCACATCCTCGCTAAAGCTCCTCTGCTTGCCCACAACGTCCAACCCACACACTCCCCTCCCAAACACCGCATCCTGCTCCGACTTCCTCCTCGGTTGATCGTCCTGTTCGTGACTCAGAGAACATACAGCCACCCCTCCCGCGTTCTCATCAAGGCGCTGGCGATGCAGATCCTCGAGGACCGAGTTGATCGCGGCTGACGCCAGCGCACTGGCCTCAACCCCAGCCCCAGCGGAGGATGACCCAGCGGAGGGGGGTAAAGCAGGAATAGACGCAATGGAAGCTCTCGCGAGCGTGGACGCAGACGGAGACGGAGAAGAGGGAGTATTATTGGCGGTGTACGCTTTGACGCCGTCCCCAGCCCCGGCGCTCGCGCTCCTTGGCCTGGAATGAGGTGATCGACGCTGCTTCTCCTCTCCTCTATCGCCACGAGAGTGTGGGTGAGAGGGTGGCGGGGACGTCAAGTCGACATGCAAGATCCTGGGTGACGAGCTGGTATTAATCGATGGTGTGGGAACAGGGTGGCGAACGATGATTGAGGACGTGGCAGAGTATCGCGTGGAGGCCTGGACCGGAGCCTGAGGAGAGGTCGTAATGCTCGACCCCGCCGATGACGCAGTCGGCGTCGGAGTCAATGGCATGGGAGAGTTGTGGGAATGACCGTGACTAGCGTAAGCGGAGGTAAAAGATGCAGCGGCATTGGCAGAAATGGACCCGGCGGTGGGACGAGACTTTGAAGCCATTGCTGCCTCGGACGAATACCTTGCGGATGTGACGGTCTCTCTCGAGTTGGCCTTGGTGTTGCTAATAGACGGCGTGGATACCTGCAGCTGTGCGTCAAGAACGGTAGATGTGGGCCTATTGGAACCTTGGAGTTGGAGTCCTTGGAGAGCGGCCTGCGTCTCTCTGACGTCGTAAAACTCGACGTACCACTGTTTGACAAGAAAACAAGCGTCAGCGATCGAGAAAATGATGGCAGGAGTCAACGAGGTGGAGGACTAAATAAGTCTGCAAGAAGATTGAAGGCAGAAAGAACGGAAGGTTAAATACCAAGAAGAGAAAATGAATGGGTATCGGGGATCAAAAGGACCGGCCGGAGTAGCAAGTGCGGACGAGGTACAAATTAGGGTGAGGCAAATACGAAATAAGGTAAAGGGGGCGGAAGGCGAGGCGAAGTGTAGGAAAGGAGAACCAAAGGTGGAAGATGGGGCAAGAAGGTGGCAAGCGTCAAGTCGGGATCGTCGAGCCCCGACAGTTATATGTGGAAATACTGCTTCCGTCAGGTCACAACAAAAAAGAAGCGCTCAACAATGCACAGGTTTTCCAAGATATCGGAACAGCCAACGGCGAAGTTGGAGGTATCACACTAGGAAGATGGATGGATATCAAAGAAGCCGAAAGATGCGGAAGTAGAGCAGAAAGCAAAGGAGGGTATCGGTTTCGCGTGGGTAGGTAGATGGGGCGGGCGAAAGAGACATCAAAAATCATCGAAACACAGAACAAAAAAGGGATGGGCGGGGGCTGAGCGGATAGATAGTGATGATGGTGCGAACCCCAAGTGGTAGGAAGGAAAGGCAGAGGAGAGAGAGGACGAAGATAATGGGCACAGACCTGACCGTCGTCGCAGTGGTCGAAACGAGCGAGAGTGCCGAATGAGGAGAGGGTCGTGCGGACGTTATTGGGGGCCGTTTCGCGCTCATCATTTATTTTAAGATAGAAAGAGGCGTCCCGCTCGACCTCTGTCACAGGGGATGGGTTACCTGTCAACTATAGTTCGAGAGGTTGTCAGCAAAGTGAATCCAGATGCCAAGAAGAGATAAGGGTCGAGGTACGCGCGACGAGTCCCCAAACGCATTAGGACGGATGACCGAGCTCCGACGACCTGCAAGACTACACAATACATTCATGGACGAGAGTAAATATAAACAGCGAAGGTGCCATATTAACGCATATAACCAGTTCGACGCGGAGCAGGTCGAACATAGACACAGAATCTCATACCACGGCACGCACACACGCGCATGTATCGGGGTACTTGGCAAGCATACAACGCATATATCGGCCCCACACTAAAAAGAAAGGTGTATATACGCGTTCATTCACGCACAGAGGAAAATCATCATGCAGACTCAGGAAAAGGCCACGCGCATATATCAGGCAATTCCACAACGCATATATCGGCCCCACACCACAGAGAAGGCGCAGATATTCGTTGAGGTATATGCAGAGCCCAGGTGCGACGAAGTGCATACACGCACATATATCCGTGCCCGTGGACGAATCAGGTAATCCCGCAACGCATATATCGACCCCACACCAAACAAAAGCCGAATATATGCGTTCAGACAAACCGTGTAAGCACTTGAGTCCAGACACAACAAAGTCCCCGCGCATACATCCGCTGAGGGCGGATGCAAAAATAGCCACGGAAGCAAAGGTGACGAATAAGGAGGAAGGAAGAAGGAAAAACTACTTGCCTTTCTCGCGTGGTCCGCGGACAAATAATTCGCGCGGAGCTGCACGGTCTGCTCCACGTGTTCGACAACGAGGGAGCGAGGACGGGCGTTGAGCGTGCGCATCGCGCTCTCTGTGATGCGGAGGTCGTAAAAGACGAAGATGAGGAAGCCGTGGCGGCTGAGGTGGCCTGCCCAGATGCCCTTGGACTCGCCGAGGGGGCCAAAGGCGGTTTTGACGGCTTCGCTGTTAATGTTTTTTGGGACATTGCCGACCTATGAGACAACGCGACATCTCGTCATCGTAAGAATTCCGCTGAAGAGGAGAAAGACGTACGACAAGGAAGCGGGAAGGAGAAGTCTCTGAATTAAGGCAGGATTGTAGCATATATGCGTCTCGTTCGCGTTGCTCGGCCTCCTCTTGCGGAGTCAAGTCGACCTCCAACGCACCACTCGACTTTACAAGACTGTCCTGCCTCGTCCTGACATACTGCTTCGTCCGCCTAGCGATCGCCGCGGAGTCCTGGAGCGTGTTGTCGATAGGGGTGACAGGTCCCTGGCCATACTGACTGAGGGTGTCGTTGAGCGAGGACGAAGGGGTGAGGGGAGGCGTAAGAGGGACATGGGAGCGGATGGGCGAGTTTTGCACGCTGCTGAGGGGGGACACCGAAGAGACGGTGGGAGAACCGAGCTGAAGGAAGGGAAACTGGACGGCAGAGGGGTTTGGAGCGGCGCCAGAAACGGATTTTGAGGAGGCGAGGTCAAGAGAGCCGAGGTGGGCGCGTTCGGCGAGGGCATTCGCGAGCTGGGAGGGGTCGCTGCCGGATTCGGCAACTCTGTAAATGCGCGTGAGGAAGCAACAGGGGTGGAGCGGGAGAGGAAGAGCGTACAGATTTGGGAGCGACGGAGACGAGTGCAGCCGCTGCAGGCCCGGAAGGGGCCCAGACTGGGACGGAGTCTGCTGGGCGAGCGCGCCACCTGCGTGCTGTTTCGTCTGCGAAGAAAGGGCTGGGTGAACTGAGACTCGGCCAAGAATAGAAAGCGCGTACTTTGAAGAGATGCATTTTGCAAACGCGTGCGGGGTTTGAAGCGGAGACGCGACTGTTCGCAGCGGACCAAGAAGGCGAGAGACGTGAAGGGGAGAGAAAGAGCGGGACGACGATCGCCGCGCGCTCGCATTATTATATGCGCTCGACGAGGGACGCGGCGGGCAGAACGAGTGCGCGACTCTCTGGCCGCAAACTTAAAAGGAAGCAGCGCTGCCTGTGCCCGCCATCGAGATCCTGCCCTTATCCAGTCCAGATAAAGCCCACCGTCGCCTTCTCTTCGGCTCCCTATTCAGTTCACTTCCAGATCCCGCCCCGTCCACAGTTCTCTTCTCGTCCGCAGCCCACAACTGCCTCCGTTCTCTCGCGCGTTCTCGTTGTCGCCCAGCAGAAGGCGGCTCAGGAGCACCGTCCCCGACGGCCTCGAGCGCGTCCTCCTCGTTCTCGTCCTCGACGGACCCCGTCCTCCTCGAACTTCCATCACTTCTTTCTCCGCGGTGACAACGGCCCCGCATGACAGCACCCATTCTTGTCTCGATCGACGTCACCCACCGTCCTCAGCTCGCGAAAACGCGTGCATCATTAGTCCATTCTGGGCTCCAATGGATATCTCACTGCCGCTTTTGGACGCATATCCGACCGTCCCATCAACGGGATCATCGCAAGGCGACCCCGTTTTTTTTTCTTCTTCTCTTTCTTCGAGGCGTCGGGTGGCGCGCACACTACCCAGCCACAGAGGACGGGTTGATTTTTCGTTGTTTGTGTCGGTTGATTGTCTGCATGAAGTGAAGAACCTGTCGTGAGCGTACATACGAATGATTGGCAGCGGAAGAACCTACTTTTGGTCGCAACAAGACGGAAGAAAAGTCGAGACGACGTCGCAGTCCAACCTCCGGGCATCAGACAAGCAAATCTCATGGGAAAGAGAACGCGCTACCGAGGTCACCGACCGTCGTTCTCCTTTTAGATTGCGGCTCGTCAAAGGGTGAGTAAGGCACCACTCGCTCATTCACTCACTCCACGTCAACGCTCTTTGCTCGTCTGTCATCTGCTTGACAAACGGTTATCCACGTTCGAAGTCCCCGTCGCGATTCCCGCGTCGTGGCGGGCACTTCATCTCGCGATCGTACCTTCTCTCTGCTTTGTCTTGGACTGTGTCTGTCCCCTGAGTCGAACAATAAAAACGATTCAGCTCAAACCCCCACAAGAAACCAAGCAAAGCAACCGCTGACCTCCGTCTCCAGACCTTCTCAATTCACTCTCCTGAGCCTTCGAAATCTAGCGACGTGGCCTCACTTCATTCATCACCCTTCGTCATCCAATAGCGGTGCGACTCGCGTATCACGATTTTAGCTCAAGCGCCCTCTATCGTTCGTTCGTCCAACCTTGATCAGGATTCAGCTTGCGATGGGATTAGAGAGTCGCCATAGAAGTCGAAGACGCGGATGCGCCGAGGAAGGTTCGTGGTTGCGCGTGGTGAGAACTGCATCAGTCTTCAGATGTCGTCGGGTCTGTTTTTAGGACGCCGTCGCGACTCTTCGCTTGTCCATGAGTACCGCCCACCGCACCAGAGACTAAAGCAAAGCAAAGCACAAGCCCAAGAAAAATACATTCAAGCCATCAATCCAAGGAATCAGGATTTGTGGCTCCTCCTCGAAAACGGGCGCAAATGAAAAACGCATCAACTAGTGCCACGCGGCCCTGAGCGAACGTGACCCTGAGCAACGCAGCAACGTGTACCCGAGCGGGGGATCGCGGAGTTGCGGAAGAAGCGGTGCCACATATCCGGGCCAATCAGATTCTCAGAACATGGCCGACGCTTGGATTTTCGGGCTCCGTGATGTGGCGGGGGCGGCAAAGGGCGGGGATTTTCGTGTTGAAATTGAAAGTTTGGACGTTGTGGTGCGGCCGTTCGCGATTGGGATGTACTGTACATAGATGGGGTGGATGTATGGATAAAGGTAGTGGTCTGTTTTGTTCGTTTTGACCCTCGAGCGGTGCAGTAAAGGATGTTTCGCGAGAGAAGTTTTGAATTGCGAAGAAGAAGAGGATGTGTACACAGTTGGTACACAGGATCAACACAGGACGGGTTATGCTACAGCGGCAAATCTAGAATTTCTGTGGTCAGGTTCGAACAAGGTTCGAAGGGCCCTCGTGCCAGCACCGTCACGGTAGGAGAAGACGCGCTTTGGATTTATTTTCTCTTACTTTTTATTTTCTTTCATGCTGCCGCCGACGGTCGGAGTGCGCTCAATCTCAGCTCGGTACGTATGCTGGAGTGAGAAGTTCAAGCAAAGTTCAAGTACAGTACTACTGATAGCCACTATCCGTGTATGTACGTATAAGTATGGATGGAGAGAGGCATACAATGTCAGTCGTCATTTCACAGACCCAGAAACCGATGGATAAAACAGAACAAAACACAAAAAACAATTAGTGTCAACAAACGCATACGAATGGAGCGGCGGAAGCACACAATGGTACGAAGAAGAAAGTTAGGAGAAGTGAGGGATAAACTTGGACCATGCTATATCGGTGAAAGCTTCGGGGGGAAGATGCGCGAAATCGATGAAGCACAGAACATAAATTGAGACACTTGCCGCTGCATATATCAAGCAGGACATACTGAAGACGACTAGGTGAAGTGCCATGAGTATTTTCACAATCGGGTACCAGTGGCGAGAATGATCTACGTTTTCTGGACCTACTAACGCTTTTAAACATAGTCTCTCGAAAATGGTGAGGAAGGACGCGTAGATCCCAACAATAGTTATACAGATGGAAGATAGACGCCAGACGCTGCTTTGAGTGGCGGAAGGGAATTTGTGTTTCCAGGCTACAATATGTATGCCGCCATAGCCAGCAACTGTAATCGCAAGTCGTAAAGCTTTGGAAGGTCGGCCAACGATTTCATCCGTGAATCTATAGACCATCGCTGATCCAGTGGTGGGCCACACCAAATCAAAGACCATATGTCTATCAAGGCCAAAACGGTTGACGGCCTTGGAGGCAAGCTTCCATCGTCTCAAATGTCTAAAGAAGGGTTGTTGTAAGCCACTGAGGCCAAAGGAGACAACTATTCAATATGCACAGACCTTTCACTTATCTCTAAGAAATTGCTTTGGCAAAATGGACATGCTCTTTCAAGGACTGCTGTTTCGTCGTCGTCATCGACTCCGAGATCGTGCACAACTGTGCTGCTGTCGCTCCCTGGATCGGAAAATCTGTGGCGGTCACAAAAGCGCTTAAAATCTGTTGCGGGCTTGACTGTAGCTAGCTCCGGCAGTCTATACGGCGTACACATCGACATGTACGCAAGAAGTTCTCGACAGGTGGTATCCGAAGGCCTGGCATTGATAATCACAGGCTCTTGAACTTCGAATGGTTTATCCCACCATAAAAGGTACACAGCAATCATGCAGAATGCATGCGCTAAGGTCGTTAACTCCAGCAAACTGATGGGAAGATTTTGAATAGCGCGTGCGATGATCTGTGTGCAGAACCACCCGGTTTGCAAGCATGCCAGAGCCTTCGATAGCCCGTCTGCTTTACTTTTATCGAGAATCTCTTCTCTGGACAGTGTCGGGATTATCTCCGGAGCGTGTTTCCTGAGGAATACCACTCCGTCAGGTTGAAGTCGTATTCGCGTCGCGGAGCGGGGAAGAAATGGTTCCTCGTCAGTCGTATCAAAGACGAAGCCGCCCATGCATGCAAAATAGCTATGGGTTATCGTCCATTGAGTGTCTGCATCTTCCGCCTTCTAGGATGCGAACAGTCCTCAGCCCTTGGAGAATGAAAGCCAATCAGTAGTGCTCACCTGTCGGATGCACATGAGCTTTGTCAAACCCTTCAATACGAGGCACTTGATACGAGTCGGGAACGGGTTTGATTTAGGACCGACTTGACGATTAAGGCGTCGTACAGCATGATTTTGGGCCCAAGAGAGATAAATGATAACCTCTGGCGATAGCAATGCTATGATAAGCAAGGTCGCTCTGCTTTCGCCCATATGAAATATTGGTCGGTGTTGAAAGCCCACGTTGGGATGAACAGCTGTCCATACGCAGAACACAAGAGTGAGCACACAGCTCGATAGGATACCAAATGACCCTCGACCGTCTGGTTCGGGCTGCCAGACGACGCCACCCGTTGTACTGTTAACGGGAGAAGACATCGATGTCCCTGGACGTCCAGAAGTGATGAAGGGAATGGTGCGTGGTACGATTCGTGTAAAAGGAATACAACGAGTTGCGAGAGCAGTGTGGGACGACAGGACGACCAAGGGGTGGTGTAAGAGAGGGAAGTGAGACGCTGTGAGTTCTTCCGGTGAAGGAAGTATCATTATATACAGGCAATGGTGCATATTCTTAGAGGAGGCCATAGAGAAGTGATTGCGGCTTCCACCATGCGGATGAGTCCTGACGCTAGAAAGCGGGAGTATAGAACCTTACTATTTTAGGGAGATTGCGAACACATAGGGCGGTACCTTTGCGTGGAACATTGCCTTAGCACGCCCTAACCACGTGTATGCCCTCACTCGCAAAACATACGTGAAATGGTGCATTATGATCAGGGCACTCCACAATACATGCTGCTGCTGGGTCCACTCGACTATAGCAAAGTCGACATAGCGTCGCGGGAATACAGCCCCTGCGACGACAGGATGGACGCCCTCCAAATACAAGATTGACTATCGGCTTTGCTCAGCACGGGGCCGAAGGGCTGAATCCCTATGCATAGCATACAGGCAAAAACACGACTGATACAGCCCATGCGTGAAATGATGTATCAACGCACCTTCGGCGTGCCGCATAGATCACACTACGATTGGATGTGATACTGAATTACCTAGAACCTGAGCTGCAACCACAGGTATGGTGGCATCTAGGAGTGTGCTAGAAAGACACCCAGAGTATGGACGCATGGTGGTCACGGCCAAGTTGTCAGTCAATGTTTTCTTCGAACGCGAAGACTTCGGTGTTCGTCGAGGGCGAAGCCAATGTGGCCCAGCGCTACGATCTCATCGCCACGACGAGACATATTGACTCGTGGGCTCAACGCCTCGATTTAAAATGAACCATATGTGGGCGTAAATGACCCCAATACAAGAATCGAAAACGAGGACACCGCCGCTAGCGCGGTGGCACCAAAATCAGGAGGGGAGTACTCGATCACCACTCCACAGTCTTGAAATCCCCGTTCTTTTGCGAGTACGGTGGGTGGTCACAGAAGAATCCTCCGTTCGGCCCATCTTCTGGAAGCGTGGAGAGCCAGGTTATGACCACCGCGGCTTCGTCAGGCGTGCGTCCTCCAGCTTCGAACCGCATAACAAGAAAAAGAATAAAGGGTCAGTGAGTGTTCAGATGGAATGCACAATTCATGAGAAGCGGAGATGAAGTGCTATCGAGAGGAAGAGTAGTATGGGAACTGCGGATCGTAATACAGATCGGGATATACAAGGAGAAAAGGCACGTACTGTAGCCACTGAAAGCCGTGTTAGTGTGCCCCGGACATGCCGAATTGACCTTGAAATGAGCGTTCGTATTCGGTAGGTCCTTGCTATACATGACCGTAAGCATGTTCAGGGCGGTTTTTCTGCGGCAAGCAAATGGTTTCAGTTTGAATCCTGTGGTATAGACGATTGAATACGTACGAGGTGCTATAGATTATGGGACCCACTCCTGGCAACGAAGATATCAAGCCGAGGGATCCAGCTCCGGAGGATACATTGACGATCCGAGGAGAGGCGGATTTGGCCAGTAACGGGGCAAAAGCGTCTGTCACGATCATGAATTAGACATATCCGGTGATCAGTAGGACAGCACAAAGGCAACTAAACGTATACTCACTGATGGTACCGACAACGCCAAATACGTTGACCGCGAACACTTCCTCGAAATGAGCCCTGGTGTGCTCCGTAGCTTTATAACCGGGCATTCCCCTGGCCGCGTTATTCACCAGAACCTGATCCATAACGGCAGAAATGCGAGCAATGTGAGCTATAGCAAGCAGAGGCGTGGAGGGAAGAGAATCTTACGTCAAGCTTGCCAAACTTTTCTTCCACCTCCGTTGCTGCTCTCCGCACGCTATCCGTGCTAGCTACGTCAATCTGAAGAGGATGCACCCCGTTCTTCGCACCGTCTTTCTTCAGCTGTTGGACAGCATCGTCTAGAGACGGAGAGAGATTACGAGAGCCTAGAAGGACTGTGAAACCATGTTGAAGAGCAAGCTGACGGGCGGCTGCGAACCCTATGCCGTCGATACGGTTCGCACCGGTGATGAGTACAATACGGCTGAGTGTAGAAGCAGGCATTGCAGCAGTGTTTGTTATAGAGAAGTTAGGGAGAGGGTGACAAGAGATAATAAGGTATAGCAGGGAGTTCTCCTCGATGTACTGCAAGTGAGATATTCTGCAATGGCATTGGATGTGGTGCTTTTATGCGTCTGGAGTAAAACAGAACGAGTGAAGATGTTTGGCGGAGTCACTGTGGGTAAAGATTGTGCAAAAAGATGGCCTTTACCAAGTCCCTTGCAAGAACGAGACCTTCGGAGAGAAATGACAACGCCTGAGGACTGAGAACCAGTGAGCAATTTTGAGCGGACGTTGTCGTTTCGTCCGAGCCTTTCCTCCTCAGTTGTCATGGACTGTAATGGGTACCACTAAATGCTGAAAGATCAGTCAAGGAAAGTCGAAAAGTGGATCGCCCAATCCTGGCGGAACGGTCGACGTGGGTCTTGCTTAGGTTAGCAATTTGGACCTCGATGTGGGTCGGGTTCTGGGTTTCAAACTCCGGCACCACCCGGTTTGCCTGGAATACTCACGCGCAGTGCGCACGTCTTGTCCGTCACATCATCTTTGTCTCGGAAGGAAAGAATTATCAGAATGTGTTCCTTGCATTTGCCATTGTAGATACTTTTACATAGTGAGGTTTTGTCGACATTCACCGCGGGCTAAGCAAAGCACCATTCGCACGACCATTCAACGACTGTCACCAACAACAGAACGCACTTTCCATGCCAGCGATTACCACTTCAAGGCCTTGAATTCTCCGTTCTTCTCCGAATACGGAGGATAATCACAGTAAAACCCCCCAGTGGGCCCGCTTTCAGGAAGTGTGGCGAGCCACGTAACGACTGCGGCGCCTTCATCGGGTGTGCGGCTTCCGACTATAATGATGGCAGAGTATACGATATTATCGATAGGGACTTGATGCAGCGGGTGGTGAAAGGAGTGAAAGAGTGAGACGTACTATGTTTATTGAACGACGTATCAGTGAAACCTGGACATCCCGAGTTGACCTTGAATGCGGGGTTCAGCTTCGGTAAATCTTTGCTGTACATGACGGTGAGCATGTTGAGAGCAGCTTTCCTGGAAGTGATTGTTGTCCAGTCGCGATCGCGATAGTTTTAGCTAGAACTGACTGCGGCAGAGTTTGACCCAGGAGAAAAACGTACGAAGTGTTATAGGCGATAAGGCTCCCTCCCATGTGGCCAGCGGGTAAAGCGGATTCAAAGTCCAAAGAGCCAACGGAAGAGCTGACGTTCACGATACGTGGGGAGGAAGACTTGGCGAGGAGAGGTGCGAAGGCATCTGATGATACACGAAAAAAAGAATATCAATGAGATTTTTCGCCACTGCGTCGAGTCACTTTCTCGCCGATGCGTAACAAAGTCAAACGGCCTGGGATGCAAAGGTGGGAAGAGAATGACGGAAAAGGACGGGGATGTGGGAACGCACTGATAGTATCGACAACCCCAAATACATTGACCGCGAATACTTCCTCAAAGTCTTTTCTAGTATGCTCCGTAAATTCGAGGATCTTTTGTGGCCAAGCGTCGGTGTACTCAGGGCGAGAGGGAGGGAGACTCAGCGCGGCGTTGTTTACCAGCACCTACACCGGCGCGAAAGAAATCAGAACCCAATTAGTGATTGCATAGACATCCAAACCACGGCAACAACAGCAGAGGAAGAGAGTGGCTCACATCGAGCTTTCCAAACTTCTCCGACACCTCTTTCGCCGCCCTTTTCACGCTGTCCGAACTACCTACATCGATCTGAACAACATGTACCCCGTTCTTAGCCCCTTCTTTCTCGAGCTGCTTGGCGGCGGCGTCAAGAGCTGGAGAGAGAGTACGAGAGCCTAGTACGACGGTGAAACCATGTTGGATAGCAAGTTGACGGGCAGCTGCGTAGCCTATGCCGTCGGTGCGGTTTGCGCCTGTGATGAGAGCAATGGGGGCGGACATTGAGGCAGAGTGTGTATGATAACGATAGGTTAGTTTCAGTCGTCTGTAAGATGTCGGTCTCCAGTTGCGAGTACCGGGCTGGAACTGTACTTCGGTGATGGGTCAGCGCGGGATATTTAACATAGGATCGCAAGTGTCTCCGAGGCGGGATCGCAGTGGATAGCCTGACAAAGCTCATCTTATGCTCGTAAGACGGAGTTCGCATCCCGTTGGACATCCTAAGATCCTGTGAAAACGACGATCACACGAGTGTAAGTAGGAAGTTAAGGAAGAAATTGGAGCTGCAAGAATGAGTCCTTTGGCCGCGCCGGGACCGAGGATGTAGGACATTGGCCGTCGATGCGCTCAGAAGCGCGTCATAGCAGAATGGATCTGCGGGCATTTGACGGGAGGTTGTTACGATCTGGTGTGAGGTCGAGTCATGAGGTCGTCGATGATTCAGAGCGACGGCCACGATGTCTGCCGCTTTGCTTATTGAGAAATACACAACCCTGAAGAGATAGTTTCAAATATATAGAAAGAACGGCCCATCGTGACATTGACCTACTTACATGATCACTAAGAAAAGCACTCAGCCAGGGGAAGTGGGGCTCTTGGTTCCCATCTCATGAAAATAGATCAAGAACGTGGAGTAGTGAGACACACGGTGGTCACTGAAGAGTAAAGGCCAGTGTCCATATCAAGAATGGACCAACGTGGCCCGTGGCACCTGCGTTCAAGCAAAACAGAAGATCTTGAGCATCCCTACGGTTGGAACACAATGAACAAAGACACTTACTACGGAACGCGTAGGATAAGTCTCGACCAAGAAATAACAATCAAAGACGCAGAAGGAAGGTGAACAAACGCCACGGCGTACAAAACGACGAGTGGAATACTCGCCACAATATGCCCCAGAATTATAACTCACGCGATGATGCCGACTGCTAGGAGGAGATTTCCTCTTAGGATGCCATCTGCGCTTCGGCTTGTCTCCATAACCGTCACTATTACTTTTTTTCCGTTTCTCTGCGTTGGCGATACGAATATCCTTCCGACTGATGCCATATCAACTTCACATTCAGCAAGAGAAGGTTCAGGGATCCGGACAGATTCTACCAAGACATGGATCAGCTCAATACGCAGCAGAAGATAAATAATGGTCGAAGGTTGCCGTTGTGGCAGACTATAGGAAAGTTGATGAAGAGATGTATGTTGAACTCGAAGCTAGCGAACGTCGCGGTTATTCGCAGAGAGCAAGTCGAGCGAAAACAGAAATACCAAATTGGGACGAGTCCTCGCAGCGGTCCGCGCCATGGTCCGCGGACCATTTACCCCGAAAGTACACGCTGGCATTGCAAGGTCGTGCGCATCTCTCACTCCAGAATCCCAAAAACAATTCACCATTCTTACACACACGTACCCACAAGTCATTCTCTCATACAGCCATGGCCATGAAAGCGGTGAGTGTTTGTCTCAAATGTTAAACACGGATTTGTGGCTGACTGTTGACTTTGTGGCCAGATCGTGAAAAGTGCGTAAAGCGGACTTGAATTATTCCATGGCTTCTTGTTCAGCGCGGCTAAGGGCTAGCGCACTGTGTTCAATATGTGCTTGAACAGGTGCTATCTCCGGCGACTCTCTTATTCTTCGTGGACGTCCTGGACCGCAAGGACAACCTCCAAAGGAACGGTACGTGTCAGAAATTTGGATGTGTTGAGTGGAATAAGTCTGACGGAACGGTCTTGTATGTTCCAGTATTCTTCACCTCGCCGATGTCTCTTCACCTCGTATGGGCAACCAGTCGCGCGAAGATGAAGTGCGTCCAACTATCCTACTCCTCAGTCTTCAGCTTTTCTGAATAACATTACTTCATCACTCAGCCATGGGCATTTGAAGCTCGCGAGTTTCTTCGCGCGATGGCAGTCGGCAAAGAAATCACCTTCACATCATCTCACTCACTACCTCCAAACGAAGACGTCCCTCGCGACCTCGGCAACGGTGAAATCAACGGCCATGACCTCGCCACGGAGCTCCTCAAGAACGGATGGGCAAAGGTCAAGGAGATCAAGAGAGAGCCGACCGAGGAGGATACGAAGAGAAAGGAGCTCGAGACTGAGGCTAAGAACGCTGGTCGTGGTGTGTGGAACCCTCATGGGCCCAAGGTGTGTCATTTTGTGCGGATTGAGTGTGGTCTGTTGCTTTCCGTTGGAGTCGGAGGCAAGAGCGTACGGTTCGCCAGTGTGGCGTACTTGCAAGTTATTGGGCCACACCACTCTGCATCTGGATACCTCGAGCATCGTTGTTCTCAATCATCCTTCCGATATTTTGTCAGGCTCGCGAAGTGATACACAACATGCCGATCGACTCACAAGCCTACATCACCGAATGGAAGGGCAAACCGATTGATGGTACACCACATTCCTAACTCCTCCTCTCACTCTTACTGAAACTCCATTCATGCAATCAGCCATCGTCGAAGCCGTCCGCGATGGCTCAACACTCCGCGTACGCCTCCTAATGCCCGAAGGCGAACACCAATTCGTCAACATCGCCCTCGCAGGTGTCAAATCTGCTCGCGCCGCATCAAAGCAGGGTGAACCATCCGAGCCATGGGGCGAAGAAGTTGGTATTCTTGCCTACCCCGTGCTGTTTCCACTGTTGAATGTACTGAGTATTGACTCAGTTATGTTGTTAATTTATCATAGGCTAAATTCTTCACGGAATCGAGGCTCCTGCAACGCGCCGTAAAGGTTCAGCTACTCTCGCTACCAACAGCTGCCGCTACACCTTTCCAGGCCAGCGCCAACGGAGGAGCACCCGCACCTGCGAGTATCTTCATCGGCAACGGTCAGTACTCCATCTCTCCGTCTTACCTTTACTTCCTATCATCGTACGTGCGCTTGGCTTCTCACTCTCTTTGGCCACAGTTCTCCATCCAGCTGGTAATATCGCCGAACATCTCGTCGGAGGTGGACTCGCTCGTGTCGTCGACTGGCACGCAGGCATGCTTGCCTCCTTCGGCGGGATGGAACGTCTCCGCGCCGCAGAAAAGTCGGCCAAAGAAAAACGCATCGGTCTGTACGCGAACGCTCCCATCTCAGCTACAAATGGTAAGGCATCTGGCGCTGGAGGAGCCGCAGGTTCAGGCGGTGCAGCAAATGGCGTGGGCAGAAGTTTCGAGGCGACGGTGGTTAGGGTGTGGAGTGGTGATCAGGTCAGTTTGGTGGAGAGGGAGAAGGCGGGGGCGAAGGAGAAGAGGGTGCAGTTGAGTTCGGTTAGGGGGCCGAAGTGAGTGTCTTCTCCATTTTTCTTTTTCCTTCCCCTCGATCTTGGGACTTGTGTGTGTGTGGTGAGTGTGGCGCTAAACGAGATTGGACGTCTAGGGCATCAGACCCCAAGCAGGCACATTGGGCCATTGAGGCTAGGGAATTCCTGCGGAAAAAGCTTATCGGCAAGCACGTCAAGGTTCATGTCGACTTCATTCGTCCCCGGGAAGGCGAGTACGATGAGCGGGAGTGCGCCACAATACGCTATGGGAACCAGAGCGCGTATGTCCTATCCTCTTTTTTTCTACGTATCTCGCTAGAATTGATTGACTAACTTTGGACTGGCTCTAGCAACGTTGCTGAACAACTTATTGAGAAGGGTTTGGCGGGTGTTGTACGACACAAGCGAGACGATGAAGACCGGTCACCGGATTATGATAAGCTCATGGCCGCCGAACAAAAGTTTGTCCAAATTTGCTTTCGTTATTCAGTGGACTCTTAATTAAACTCCTGTTGGGTCAACCAGTGCTGTCACAGAAGCCCGCGGTATGCACTCAGGCAAAGAGTTCCCACCACCCAAGCAACCTCTAAACTTGTCCGAGGTTAGTCGTGTCGTGCCACGGGCGTGGATCATGGGTGCTGATGTTGATGTTTACTGTTCGCTGGGCTCAGGCTGCCAACCGTGCGAACCAGTTTGTCAATGGCTTCAAGCGACAAGGCCGGATACCGGCCGTCGTCGAATACGTTGCTGCTGGCTCACGCTTTAAGTGCGTACTTTTATTCCATCTTTGAGATCAGAGCTCGTTCTTCTTAACACATGGTTCTCAGGGTTCTACTCCCAAAAGACAACCAAGTCCTCACACTAGTCCTCGGTGGTAAGCCTTCCCCGTCATCGCCCCAATTCCTACTGCCTCATCACCACTTCCTCACCCAGGCATCCGCGCACCACGAACCGCTCGCAATGCCTCAGAAAAAAGCGAACCCTTCGGTACTGAAGCCGCCGAATTCGCCACACGGAAATATATGCAACGCGACGTCGAGATCGAGATCGACACAGTCGACAAGTCAGGAGGCTTTATCGGTGCGCTGTACGTGAACAAGACGGAGAATGCTGCGGTGGCGCTGGTCAGGGAAGGTCTGGCATCCGTTCATGCGTTTTCGGCGGAGAGTTTGCCTTGGTCGAGACATCTGTTCGAGGCTGAGGAAGAGGCAAAGAAGGCGAGGCGGAATGTGAGTTGACTTCGCTTATGTTCGCATACTAAGGTCACTGATCCTGTGTCTATTCATTGGCAGATGTGGGCAGACTACGACGAGTCGGCGGAGCAGGTAGAGGTTGTAGTAGAAGACGACACGACCGCACTTCAGCCTGAATATCTCGACGTCATCGTCTCCGACGTTCGCACTAAGAACGGTTTCGGCTTCTCCGTCCAGATTCTCAACACCGAAGGTATCGCCTCCCTCGAAAAACTCATGCGCGATTTCTCGCTGCACCATAAGGGCGCACAATCGACGACTACGCCAGGGTTCGTGCCTAGGGGCGGAGATCTTGTGTCGGCAAAGTTCTCGGACGGGTCGTGGTACCGGGCGAAGATCAGGAGGGCGTCGGCACTGAAGAAGGAGGCAGAGGTGACGTTCATTGATTATGGGAACCAGGATACGATTGGGTTTGAGAACATTCGACCGCTGGATCCGAAATTCAGGTCGTTGCCTGGTCAAGCTCACGACGCACGACTAAGGTCCGTCTTCATCCTGGTCGCTCTGTCGGTCATGGTTGACCATTTCTTTCATTATTGTGTTACAGCTTCATCAAGCTCGTTGGCCCGGAAAGCGACTACCATCTAGAAGCTATCGACCGCTTCCGTCAATACTGCGAAGGCCGCAAGCTCGTCGCTAACATCGATCAAAAGGAAGGCCAGCTGCTACACCTTCGCCTCATGGACCCTTCCGACCCCAACGCATCGAACGACCCCCTTGCATGTATCAATGCCGACCTCCTGAGGGACGGTGTTGCGACGGTCGATAAGAAGGGTTGTCGGTACATGAGCTCTTACCCTGCGGTGATTAAGAAGATGAGGGAGGCTATCGAGGGTGCGAAGAGGGATCGGTTAGGAATGTTTGAGTTTGGCGATGTGGAGGAGGAGGACTAGGTCCTTACCGAATGGAGCTAGCAATGATGTTGGGCAGCGTTGAGACGAAGTCAGGGTGCCCCAGAAATGGCAATGAGGCTGCAATCTGGTCAATTGATAATCTATTTGATGTTTCAGGCGGTTGGGACGTTACCTTGCTTGCTAGGTCCTTCACACCCCCGTAATTATGCCAAGGATGCCAAAAACAAACGAAGACAAACATGGTGGCGTAGTCCCACTACAAAGAATTGTAGTCCGTGGTAATACTAGGCGCCACTCCAGGTTTACTTGCTTCAATATTGCTCTCCCGCGCAACACACACTCCCTTGAAGCAGGCCACTCCCAGGCTGCACTTGTGATGTGCATTTTGTAGCACAGCCGGAACCCCATCAAGCAAGGTTGGCAGCTGGCGGACAGAGCGCTCCCAGTCCTGTATTATCTCCGATAGTTACACTGTATGGCTCAGCTATCGTGCTCTAAAGCAGGGGCAAAGCTTCCTTGGACGGGAGGTATGTTGTCTTTGACCGAGTGCAGAGACGTTACGCGATGAAGCAGTTTTTATCATACGTACTGGGTGGCAACTGCCAACTGGTAGGTCGGTACTAAACTCCGTTTGAAACTCCGCTGCAAGAGATTCCGAGTCCTGGTCAAGCCAATAACTTCGTCTTCACGATGACTTTTGTAAGTTTTCTATCTCCATTAACACGACCCGTTCGTAATTCATAACTCAGAGCCTAACTCGGACAAGTCAAGATCATAGCTCTAAATCCGCTCCTGTAGGGATTCACGGACATGAGCCTGGGTTATGGGATCGAGTTTCTGGTCATCAATTTGTGCCCGTGCCATACATGGGTATGATAACAGTCTCACATCGCGCGTGGACCGCAAGAAGTGCCCTAGCCTTTGCCCCAGAGCTTCAGACTCAAGGAGAAGGGTTTGCATTTGAATGTTTCTTCTGTTCTTCCTCTCCGCCACGTCTCAGCAACTTCTCTGTACGTCGGAAGTGTCTCTCGGTTGATACGTTCGTCCTTCACGACTGATGATTTGATACTGGTCCGGCTGAATGTTATAGGATGAAGATTCGATAGGGACTGTGACACAATCAGAGGCACGGGTATGACATCCTTGGCGATGGTCAATGCGCGGGAACCTTGCAAAGCTACTATTCCCATGTCAATAGCGACTAGTGGGCATCTCTAGAGCGATATTGGGGTGAGGACTGCAAGCAAAATCAGGCCAAACTATCGCAAGTTTCTGTTTCTTGATAGTCAAGGGCATTCAGGTAAGTGAGATTCACAACAAAACGCAATAGGTGTTTGATGACCGTGTGCAGTGTTTCTCCATCAGTGTCACAGCCACTGCGCTGCATGACGTCGGCCCCAAATCAGCCTTGCTATCTCTAAACACTCCCAGCGGATCAGAGGCGAAAGCATGTCCCATCTTGGTCCCATTGAGCCATCGTATCCATTCTTTCTGTACGATTTGTTCGTACCAACGGCAGCGGAGACCACACGCCTCGTACCGGCCACATCGGTGTAGTTGTCAATGGTTTGAGGAGCCGACTCAGTTCCTAGCCCAGTCTGCCCTTGAGCGCAACTCTCAGCGCCTCCATTGACCATACCTGTGGACTCGGTCTCGCGAGCCTTCGCACTGTTTTCCGGTATGTGAATCTGTCCAACCGCTTCGAAAGAGTCGGGTATTCAAGTCTCCTCGCTGCCTACCTCTAGAAATTCGTACAAGACAGCTGTGTCGACGTCAAGTGGACGTCTCTCGTGACGACATCGGTCTATCAAGTACATCACATTCACGTCGAACTTCGCTCTCTCATCTTATATGGTTTATGTAGGTCTCAGGCTCGATAGACCCAAACACCTTGATTGGCGGTATGGTTTCTCTTCATAGCGTTTTCGGTAGACTTGATTAACCAAACAAACTCCACCTCATCGATCGGCTATTCACGAGCCCTACAAATGCATGAGTGCATGTGTACCCAGGATTGGCTCAAAGCCCCTCAAGTAAACACTGTCGCCTTCTACAGGATCGCTTAGGGAAAGTGAAGGTGAGAGATGTCCGAAAGCGTCTTGCGATGATGCTACAGTGACTTACGCGAATCATTTTTCCTAGTACTAGCTCTTGGCTGTCTCACACAGCCCGACAAACATGCAAACCATCAGCGCATACCAGTCTGCACCGAGGAAAGCTGTGAAGTAAGAGCTACGGCGGCGAGCATTGTGAACTGCGCGAAAAGGGCCAATTACAATGGGCATTCGCTGTTTTCTGAGCGCTGAACTGGTGCCTCCAACTGCATATCTAAGATGTAACACTTTGCTTGATTTAAAGATCCATAAGAGGGCACTTATTACGCAGGGTGTAGCTCGCCAGCGGCCAACTTGAGAACGCTAAAGCAGGGATTTTGGGCCTTTGCGTTCGCGCCATCCTGCCAAAAGAAAATTGATATCCATTATTTTCTGTCACAATCAGGGACTTGAGTAGCTAAAGACGCTCGGGTTGCTTGCTCTCCTCATCTCGTGAGCAGTATACTGACAGGATTCTATTGCAGGATTGGACTTAGGAGGTAAGGCAGGCGTCTCGTGGATTACACCGTCGGAAGGCCCATTTACCCACGCGGAATATCCGATGCCTTCGATCTTGCTTCGATCGCCAGAGATACTATATATCGTCGCCAAGAACGCTGCAACTTGTGCACAACCATACACATTCTGCGCCTCATCTAGCTGCTACTCCCAAATCCGGTTTATATACCCACTTGCGATCTCTCGGAATCGCTATGGGCTCTCGTATCACTTGCTCGAATTGCAAAACCCATGACATCGTTGAGTAACTCTGACCGCATTTCATCAGGGGGTATCCTACTAACTCGGTAACATATGGTTCCCAGCGCTGCGACAGTATCATTCCAGAGTGTGGCCCATGCACAAGGCGAAGATTTATGGGTGGTCCGCCATGCGATTACAGTGACAGTCTTCCCCACATGAACGATTCAGGCCTGCTACATGAAGGCGACGTATGCATTCCGTGCCGGTCTGTTCAGCTGATTTCCTCCACCGGTTTTGGACAAAGAGCTGATGAAACGTTATTGTAGTGGACAAAATAGGGTGCGTAGGTTGTTATACTCCTAGTGCTATCTTCTCATACGGTCGAAAAGATTTGTAGCGGCGAGCGTCCGTTCTGTCGAAACTGTGTCGCCGCAGAAAAACACTTGGAATGTGTCTACCACTACTGCGACTTTGTGCCTGGGACAACCCCTCCCCAACGACATTCTTCCGGTTCATTACTTTATCCGGATCTGCTCAGACGCCTGTACGTCCGATTTTTTTTTCTCTGTCCATTTAGTTTTGACCTTACCAGTCTAGTTTTCTAGCCGCTCCGAGTTTCTTTCGCATGGTGGATACTTCTGTCTTCGTATGATGCCAGAGAAATTGGACGCCATAGCCCGTGGTGATCTCTCTGGTCGTATTGTCCATCCGAGTTTTGTCCACTTTGCACACATAATAGGCTGTGTCTACTACCGTGACGACAATGGTCAACGTGTCCCGTCGGACTTCGAGGCATCCTACTACCAGCTCGTAATGCGGTATCTCGAGGACAAAGAATCCTTCACTCCGGTGGAATTCCTGCAGACTTGTATCTTCCTCGGCACATATCGTTATCTCAACAATCAGTTCGATACCGCTTGGGACTGTGGCACGAAAGCCTACGATATGATCATAAACGCAGACATGCACATCACACTACCTTCGACGGACTGCACCGGATCGCATTCACCGCAGAACGTTGCCCGCGGCAGATACGGTCATATTCAAGCCCTCGACGAAGCCGAGGAACAAAGATCTCTCTTATGCTATGCCATGCACGGAGACTTCTGCGCCATACTAATATGGGATAGGCCAGTCGTACTACCTCCTCATCTCGACGACGAACTTCGAAGTCTGCTTGTACGCAACATCTCCTTACCTCCTTGTATCTATGCCCTTGGACTCAATTGATCCGATTTTCTCTAGAGCCACACGCCTTTCGACTACACCCAAACGGTAATTACACGGACTATGAGTACCTGGCTTCTACACGAAGCTCGTTTCTCTGTCTCTCAGGGAATTCCGTCAGCGTCAGGCAAGTACGTTTATTACCATGCAGTGGTTCGAAGTCGTGGCTGATGGAGCTCAAAGCTTACGACAACACGGGTATTTCGTACGAGATGTACTCCGGCCTTATCGAAAGAATCGAGCGTCACGTCACCGAGAGCAAGCTCGCGGCTACGAAGTTCGACCTGGTTTATAAGGACCAATCCGGATCCGTCTCTCGCAAACTGGACGCAGTCATGGGCTTGACCGCCCTTACGGAGATTCACCTTGCTCTCTACAGTGCCCTAAACCACGAAGAATCACGCCGTCAAACCGTTAAGACTGCGATAGAAATAATTAGTATTTCGGACGGCCTCCCCAAGGACAAGTATGATCTTCTGGACCACATGGTATTGGTAAGATTGTTGTGTCTGTCACATCCTGCGCAGTGTTCTGATTTCGACATAGCTGAGTTGGAGAACCGCTAGAGAGGTTCTGGAACAAGAACAAGCTCGCTTACTTGGCGCGAATGCTGATGATACTTCGGTATACCCAGGGACCATTCCGTCGTTGTTGATGACACTCCGGGGCTGCGTTCGATGCTTGAGAGCAGTGGCACCATTTGGTTAGCGCCACGGTCCTCAGTGACCGATTTGTACTGTAATTTGACTGTAATCTTCGAGTTTGATGTAGTCATAAGCTGTTAAATAACCCTAGACACAGCGCCAAGCTCATGGTATACCGTGACAATTTTGGAGTCGCCGCATTCCTCTTCACTGCATCCTATCATACATAAGTAGACCTTGCTCCCGGGATGAACATCAAGGGCTGTATTGATACGATTCAAGTTCGAAGCTTCTAGTGGATCTTCTTACATAGATCCATACTAAGTGAACTCGGGCTCGATCGGCCTACCACCGTTGAAGAAATCGATAGGAGAGGCAGGCCTAACTAAGTCAGCGCTCAGGGTGTTCCGATGAAAGACTAGATACCGTCGGAAGGCCTGACGATATTCTCCAACTTCATACATCCGGGCGCTCGAAGCCCTCATATGACGGAGCTCTGCTCCCATTCATGGCTTTGGAGCATGATATCGTAGCACTCTTGGCTTTCTGATGCCAGCGCTCACCACGATGAGCAGCTAGCCCATTACGAGGTACTGACCCACGACGGAGAAATTCACCGTATTGCCAATCTGGTGGATCCATATCAAGACTCGAACAAAACACTTTTGCGAAGAAAGAATGTGTCCATGCAGTGAATATAAAATACAACACGACTATCGTCCGTGGAATGCCCAAATCGATACATCGTTTGAGTCCGTCTTTGACACGGTCGACACGACACGACGCCTTAAGCCTGAGACATATCTCCTTGTTCCACCCTAGCTCTAGGCAGCTGTATGATAGCGCAAACATAGTCTGAGAACGAAGAAACTTGAAACTGTGATGGGGTGCGGCCGAACACTCACCTCCGTCAGTGCCCGCATCGGATCCAGGACTGAATCTTGTCTAGTGACGATGTGACCGTGCTCCTGGATATATGTGCTTAGTTCGGATTGGATTGCGGTTGGTTCATCGAGCTATTGACGATTACACTTACCGGGCATCCTTCGAAATCGACGGGGCCCAAGCTCGTAGCAGAAGCTCTGAGCCATGAGAACTCCACTGTCCGAAGAGATAGATCCGCCGGCATTGCTAGTTGCTGATCACTATTCCGTCGTCGTGTGGCACGGTTGTTCAGCATGGCGAGAAGAGAATTAGAATAAACTACATGGCGAGTTCGTCAGTGAAAAGCTCAACCCATTGGCCGGATGACTGACGTTTGCTAAGGTTCAAGAAGACACCGATGAATTGAAGGCCTCCAGAAACAAGGAACTGTATTGGATAATAAGGAGGAGCAAAGTTTATGAGGTGTGGCGCGAGTGCTCACAATGATGAGGATTATGAAAGCTACAACTCTGTGGATCAGTAATGAGGATCAGCCGTAGGGAGCAAGGAGAGTCGACGGCTCGTACGTGGTCAATAACCCCGTGCACAGTACGTAGAGGATAAGCTTATTCAAAGTTGACATTGTACTGGAGTCAAGTGGGCCAATAAGTATCACGGAGAAGTGCAAGCATAATTCATCAAATACAGACCCTCTTGGTCGTAGCGCCTGCGCTCTTGCCAGTAAAGTCATGAGGCTCGACGCGATGAATCCGTCGGTGATGCTGATCGAGATGATAAGCACGATCAAAATGGTCTGCGCCGGGGTACAAAGAATAAGGAAGTCGTACATGACCGGATGCATGAGAACCGAAGCGAACGGAGACGTACTTTGAACCCCGGGGACTGAAAGGCATCAATATTGGTAAATCTAAACGTAAAGCAAGTCAATTCAAGTTGCGGCTGGATATGATATAGATGAGTAGTTGCAGACATGTCAATCGTGAGCACTAAAGAAGAAGAAGACAACTGATCAGCGCATTGAAACGGTTTCTGTGTTGAACCAAAGCACTTACCCACTCCTGCGACTAAGCATGTGGTTAAAAGCACGAGTTTTTCTGATTTAGAGCATGATGTACTGCGAAGGAATGAAACACACCGAGACAACTGCACGCGAGAAGACTCTACGCAAGTCTAAGATGAGCATGAAGGTCACGGGATAGACTGTGAAGCATTACTGTTATGGAAGTAAGAACCCAGTTCTTCTCGCTTACTGTAACGGGAGTTAAAAGGTTGAACAAGAAGGAAGGCGACGAGGATGACGTCTCACGTATGTGGATTTGGTAACAGAAAAAACTGTGAGGGGTCTGTCAGCGCACATCAACAGTTTTGACTCCATGCATCACATACCATCGAATAAGCGTGTCACTCAGGCTCTGTCAAATCAATAGCATGAATGTAAATATCACGCCCTTCAGCAGTGCGAGTGTACAACGAACGCTCAACAGTACGATTGACTGTTGAATTGATCAATATCATTCGAACGGACTGAATGACACATGGGGACTGACGGCGAAGACTCTGTTGAAAGTATAAGGGAGGATTCATGGGTATTTGGGTATAGATGGGACTTACTTATCTATGACCTCTGACTTATCAAGCAGTGACTCTATCGTCTGCATCATATTTAGTAGAGAGAATTCGTAGACTGCGAATGCAGCCAGGACTGTCGAAACTGTCTCCAGAACGCTATTCGAGAATTTGAGAACTTTCCATCCGCTAAGACTAGTAATTTCAAGCCTTACAGAAGTCCTCCGACCTGTGATCATATGTTTCAGGTGAGTGCGTTCAACGTTCCTGAAAACGCGCGACTTGCCATAGACTTGATCAGTCGACGATCATTCGGAGACTCTCGATAATATATGTAGAACTGGTGGAGGGCAACACCAAAGAGTCTGACAATGCGGAAAGAAGCGTCAGCTGTTGCTCAATGTGTATGAGGAGCGCGACAACGTACATGGTGGATAGATAATTGCCTGAATAAACCCAGGTGTATGTGGACAAAATATCTGCGGCAGAGAACGTGAACGTCTGGAGAAGATGCATCTATGCGCGGCAGACGAGATCAGACAAGGTCGGAGAGTAAGCCAGTTTGTAGCCAGGGGAAATGAACTTGACGCCTGCGTCGTGATATATAGTCCCTCTGTTTACATTTGAGAAAATCGACGTTATCTGCAAAGGAAGTTCCCGCTGACCTCGGAAGTCGTAAAAGGTTAACTTATTGTTCGAGCAACATTGGCAACCAATACTTTGCTTTTTGAGCGAAGTAGACTCTCACAGGAAGCGAACTTGGCTCGATGTTGTCAGGAGTAAGTTCATAATCTTTCAGAAGGAAAACGGCATTCTCGGGCGGTGCCCCTAGAATTTCCCATAACTCCCTTCGAAGTTGGACGCAGGGCTGAACTTCGTTTCCATCAAAAAGCCAGGAAGGCGACGTCGCAAGGAGAAGATCTGCACGTCAATCTGAGCCGTGGTTGACACAGCTCTGCGCACATGTTCTGGCCAACGAAACATGAGTCTCAGTCGTAGAGCAACGATGCTCGTGTGTGCAAGGACCACATGAGGAAGAAAACGATGAGCGCCGCCGTGAACGTATCAAAGTCTGCACAACGATCGTCAATAAACGAATACGAATGGAGACAGATTCACCTACTGGATTATTGCTATGGCAGCCTCGAAAAGCGCGTAATATGTGCTTGATTGCGGCGAAGAGCCTTTCATAGTCGCGCCACCGCCGCGACGCGACGCAGATGAAGAAGGTTTTCACGTATCACGAGGCCCCCTACTACGGAGTAGAATTTTCCACTGAGTGGAAAAGAAGTGAGCATATTCTGGAATGTACGGATGCGGAATTGACGGGAAGAAAATCAATACAAATCTTCCGCGATCTAAAAACAAACGTCCATGGTCCTTCTGAATCCCACACGAACTCATCATAACAACAACACAATGTCGAGAGCGCCGTCCACTGCTAACGGCTCGGCTTAATCTCCTGACGAGATTACTGGATAAAAATAAAGCAGGACAACAACAAAAAACGATAGAATATGCCACTTTCCAGAAGATCAGATCATACCACTTATAGTCACCAACACCACCGCGCCGCACTACGACATCTCCTCGTCGACGTCAATGACACTTCCTTCATCTGTGCCTTCCTCCCCGTCTTGATACGTCGCCCACACACTCTCACTTTCAGGGCCTCCGACGACCAAATCCATGAGGTCTCGAGCTAGATCTTCAGAACGGATACAGAAGGGTATTATCAGCTTCTATGAAGAAGAAAATGTCACGTGGGAGATAGATCCCGCGGACAATGCAGCGGGTGAACGTACCGGCAATCTGCTCCAACACGACCTTTTCCTCATCTCCCACCTCATCCGGAGGTTCCGCATAAGTCAATCGACCAAGCGTAACGACGAACATATGCGATATCCCATTGAATTGTCGGTGCGACGCTTGGTGCAGTCTTAGCGCTAGGTTCACGTTCGGATCAGGTGCGAACACGAGGTAGTTGAGCAGGATGAGGGCGTGTTTGATGAGGCCGACAGTGCTAATAAGTATGGTAAATGCATGTTCTGGAGGGTTAGCGAGTGTAATAAAAGATATGTTAAGGAAGACGCGTACGACTTGATGAGGGATGGCGACCGCATCAGTGCGGGGTCTTCCTCCCACAACGGGACGGTCAGAATCGTCAAGAACGAAATCAAGCTGAGGATCACAGAATGACTTTCGTTGAGGACCGCCAGCCCGTCTGCGTGTGCCAGCGCCAGGAGGGTAAACGTAGAAAGTATCGATGCTCGCATCGAATCTGCCTGCTCGAAATCGTAAAACAATGCGTGTGAGATTCGGAGGATGAAAGACACACGACGATCTTAAGGGAAAAGACAACGGATGCGCACCCCATATCCTACATGTTTCGAATCGGTGAGCAAGGCGCACAGACTTTCCATCTGTGGGAGCCGCAAGCGGTTTCCAGCCTGACTATGCTCAGATCGCGACTGTCGATTAGATTGCTCCCCAGCGCCCTCAGGCAGCGCAAGAAAGTCCGAATACAGACTCGTCCCTACACAATCCCGTAGCCGTCAGTGGAGCATGCGGCCAATTGCAAAAAGGGATTGCATACGTGTAGCAAGTAACGCAACAAGCCTCGTGCTCTGCTCCAGGAACCACGTTGGCTGAGAAGGATCCAGGAGCGTCGACAGGGTACCAGGAGACTTGATCACCACCGATAGCCTGTAGATGAATCATTCGCATGTATAGGTCAGTTCCGAAGAGGGGCTAGTTTTATAGAAAAAGGCGCACAGGTGTTCGAATGCGGGAGGTAGCGACCAGCAGACTGCATCCAAAAACCCAAGAACGGCCTTCGGAAGGTCGGTAAGGTGCTTCTTTTCGACATTTTGAGGGTCGGTCTTCGTCTGGACGGGTGGTAGATGCGTAGAGACGGTCTGACAGATGGTCGTAAAGATCATAGGAGCATCGTTTTCAGGCTCGGGGTCGGTAGGCTCGAGTAGTGAGATGATGAAGCTAGGGAGGAAGACGGTGCAGGTGGACAGAATGGAGAGTAGAGCTGCAAGAGGAAGTGTCTGGAGTAAACATCAAGGTATGAGCTATATTGCGGCGACGAAGCTCGATTGGTGATGTTAACATACCTGCTCCTGCCGAAGCAATATGGCTGCCATCTGCACGAAGGCCGTAGATACCGTCCGATATAAAGGCTCTAAACTTGAACCTCTGGAAGCAGAGCCCATAGCCTCCAGAATCGTGGCCGATGCACTGGAGTAAGCGGAGGCATCGTCGTTCAGTGAGCTTGTCACGCTCAGCAGCGTTTGGAAGGTGTTTGAGCGCGACCCTGGGACGGAATGTGTAAAGATTATCTGGTTTAACTATGAGTAGAGGTGACATCGTAGCAAATAATCAGCATACACCACATCAAAACCGTTCGTCGTGGAGAGGAGAAGTAGTGGCTTACATGGGCGACCCAGTCTGGAGGGTCCATCTTCGCAATCTCTTCCTCTTCTTGCGACTGTGTCGGTGTAGAAAGATCCATCCCGAAACTCATATCCAGCTCAGCGTCCATCATCACGTCTTCGCTACCGTCTGCCTCTTCATCCATCTCTCTCCTCAGCACTGCGATCTGTTGACTCCTGGCAGAAGGCCTGGCAGGGCTGCTCGGCGGCGAAGGCTGCATGGTACCCAAAGGCTGCACATCGTTCACGTCACGCTGACTAGGCGCAGGCGCTGCTGCCATCGCTGCGGCCACCGCCAAACGAGCTCGAGATGGAGGTAAAATCGGTGGCTGTGGTCTCTCCTGTACGGTCTCCTGTTCCTTCTCTTTCCCTCTCAACGGACTCGCGACAGTCGACTGGGATGGCTCCGGGTGGCGCCTCCGTTCCGGAGAAGGTAAGAACGCGTTCTCGAACCCTGGCAGCACCGGTCGTTTCTTCGCAGAGAGAGCTGGAGGCTGAACGGCCAATTTCTTGCTTCTACGATGAGGACTATCCGGTGCGACGTTCCCAAACTTCGGCCGTGGAGGTGAATCGGGTTTCCTCCCAATATTGGCCAAACCACTCGGACCAGCGACAGCGTTCTGAAGATTGAGTAGGGATCTAGGCTTTACCTCCGTCTGGTCCCACCGCCTCATTTGGCTTGACATAGGTACGGGTGTCGGCGTCGAAGGCCCAGGTCCTTGTGTGAGACGATTGCCGGTCGAGGCGTTCCAGGGCGTTTTGCGAACGGTGGATGTCTCGAGCTCATGTTGTTTGAAGGTGAACTGGGTCTTGAGACGTTCAAGCTCCTCTTTCATGTCGCGCTGAATCTGGAGTTGGACGGCCTCGGCGGCTTCTTTTGCGGCACGAAGTTTGACTTGCTCGGCGAGATAAGTTTGGTTCGCCTAAGATGAAAGGCTGAAGGTAAATCAGTGTGTTATGATGCGAGGGAGACACGAAGAAAAACGCAAACCTTCTCCATATTCTCGCGAAGAATGATGACTTCGCCCGCTTTGGCGCGCTTAGCGTTGAGTGCCTCCTTCAACGACGTTTGCATCTCCTCATTCGACCGTTGCAGCTAGCCAAGCATGCCTATGAGGAAAAGCACAGGAAAAATGGAAA
Source organism: Stereum hirsutum FP-91666 SS1 (assembly GCF_000264905.1). Classification (NCBI taxonomy): domain Eukaryota; kingdom Fungi; phylum Basidiomycota; class Agaricomycetes; order Russulales; family Stereaceae; genus Stereum; species Stereum hirsutum. The sequence continues at coordinate 90,105 of NW_006763152.1, forward strand.
ACCACGAGACGGGACCTACAGCTTCAAACTGAGCACGCAACTCCGCCAACTCTTCCTCCATCTTCCGCGCGTTTTCATCTTGATTGGGAGCAGGGGACGGTTCACGTGTAATGACAAGTGATGCCCTCCGAGTATGTTGTTGTACTGGTGTCGCTCTATTATTAAAGGATGGGTTCGAAATTTGTCGCGCAAGGCCTTGACTTAAGCGTGGTCCAGATCCTGAACCTCCTGAACCAGAAAACGAAGTGACGCGACCAATAACTGGTCGTTCGTGCTGTTGGTTATGATTCTGTGGGGCATGCGCGTTGACGAAAGGAAGAGGCTGGCGAGATGAAGTAGGGTTATGGTTCTGATTTGGAGTGTATCGCGAGGGAGGATGGGCAGGCGCTTGAGGAATGTAAGAACCTATCACTTGGAGACCTGACCGAGTGCGCTGCAGGGTAGCTGGTTTTGTTGTAGGCCCGCTCGCGTTGGATCCACCACTGGCCGTCCTACTTCCGCTCCCGCTCGCCTGCTGAATATTGCCTGAGCTCGAGTTGGACATGCTCGATGCAGGTCGCTTCATACCCCCACCAACGCCAGCATTTACCCCACCTATGGCCCTCTGTACCAAGTCCTGACTACTGTCCCGCTGAACTCCATAAAATCCATCGCGCACCGAAATCTCTGGTAGATCCAAATCTTCAAGCGAGTATGCGGCGGGACCAGGCGGGACCGCCGGACGTTGTTGAACTTGAACTGGCGCCCTCCATCCGCTGGCAGTCTTCTGTCGCTTCGCTGGTGGTTGTGGGGGGACATATCGTGGATGGTATAGGGGTGGTGGTCGTTGTGTGGAAGTAGCCTGCGCTTGCGAAGCTATGAACTTGCTCTCCTCGGCGTCAAGTGCAGCGAGGGCCTCGTCGTCAAAGACGATGTCATCCTCGAAGTAGTCGTCAGAATTATCCATCCAGAAAAAACGATGTGGATTATGGCGGATATATAAGCATGAGCGCAACAAGATGGTGGTGGTCGAAAACAAAAGCAGGTCACGCTCATTTCGATGGCGACGCGACGCGACGCGTCGTGGGACCCCGGAGAGTCGGTCTCGTACCACGGTGCCACCTTTCAGTTTCCGTCGTCAGAATATCTCGTCAACAAGTGTACATCGCATCAGAAGAGGGGAAGTGATTCGGAAAAATCATATTGACATCGTTCTCGTGTCCACAAGTAATTCTGACAGAATACCTCCACTATTAAGTATGTAACTAAGTAGTGCATGTTTCGATACCTAGGCAGTGTGGCGTGCAACATTTGGTACAAAATCATTCAGAAAAGCCAACACAATAAAACACCAGATCCTCCACGTGAAATAGGCAAAGCAACAGTAACATTAAACCTCCGCCTGACGCTTCAAAAGAGGAATCGTTTCATCTATCTCCTCGAAGAGACTCCGTTCTAGAAGACCTTCATCGACCATCGCCATCAAAAGATCCCTAGTCCACGTTCGACAACTATTGACAACAGATGTCCTCTCAAATACGACAGCATTGGCAAGCTCCAAAATCCTGTCGCGCTGTGCTCGAGTGAACTGCCCGAGCGAAATGAATGTATGTGTTGTCAAAGCTCCATCCAATCCTGCCTTGGCGAAGGGGGCATAATATGCGTAGTTGCCCGGCATGCCGCTGAGCTGGATGATCTGGATCACGCTGCCCCCTTCCTTGCTAGGGCCATTCTCCCATTGGAGAAGAACGTGTCGGTCGCCGAAGCCTGGATAGGATAGTCCATCTGCACAGAGTTGGATCGTCTTCATTGTGTCGTTATCGGGATACTCGGAGTAGATGTCGCCCATATAGTGGCGAGGTAGCCTTGGAGCCATGTTCTTTGAGAGAAGTGGCATAAGGAAGGATATACTCAACTGTGGAAGAACATACGCTCACGACTTAATCCTCGGGAAGTGGTAACACACAGCTGATCGAAGAGGAAAATGTCAGCGTATATACCATATGCCAACATGGATCTCAAGACCTGCCTGGATGCGGAATGCCACTCCTTTTTTTTTTGTCTGTACTGCGTTCGTGGAGGATCTCGTGTTTTTCTGTGTTGACTTTCTTGAATAATTTTGTACCAAATGTGATTTTCCCGCTACTTTAGTAGTGGGTCTTACAGGAAGTATTGTTTGGTTTTTGGCGGAGAATCGTGCAATTCCCTTACATGGAAATTGCTGAGTCAGAATCGGATCGGATCTTCCGCGCTCCTTCCGCGCTCATCATCGCACGTGCAGGCTCGGGTGCATTTGTCTACTGTACAGTTGTGGCTGCCTCTCGCGCGTCGCCGTCTTCGTTCTGCTTTGCTTTCTGCAACGTCGTCCATCTTCGCCCATTCGCGCTACATCCAATATCATCGCTTTCTGTCTTGCTATCACTCCTCCCTCGCTCTCTGTATTCAGCCGTTTCGAGGCCTTGATGTGCTCATTCTCGTAGAAGTTACTCCGAGATCTCTTCGCGCTTTTCGCTACAGTCAATTACCCCGTAATGGGTCACCTACTGTTTACGGCGAAGGCTGGCATCGAAAGGCCAAGAATGCTATGATATCATGCTCCAAAGCTTCGAATGGGAGCACAACTCCACCATATGAGGGCTTCGAGCGCCCGCATTTGGAAGGTGACCCATTACGAGGTACTGGCCCACCACGGGGTAATTGACTGTACTGCACAAAACACAGCAAACTCTCAATGTTGCTCTCAGAACCTTCCCGCTACTCTGTTGCGCTCTGAGATCTTATAATTCTTCCCACTGATTGTGGCTCTTACCATTCACATAAGTTTTTTCTCGGTCATATCGGGAACTTCTGGTGTGGACTGGATACCTGTTTGCCCTCCACATGGGATGGGTCTTCTATACGGCCTGATGCTTCGTGTACGTCCCTTTTCCTTCTCATACATTGTCTGTCTTATGTGCTTTCGCCTCGTAGTGTTTCTCGTTACAAGTGATTGTCGCCCTCCATCTCTCCCACTGCTCAACCACCTCGGTCTTGAGCAACCACCTGCCGCCCAAGTGGGCTCTTCTGCTTCCCATGTGGGACGATTTACTGCTGCCCATGTGGGTTCTTTGTCTTCTGCTCCTTCGTCCGTCCGTTGCTGCACCTACCCATTCGTCGATGTCTGTTGATTGTAGTAATACCTGTGTATAATATTTTTGTCTCAGTTGATGGCTATTGTCAATTGGATATAGTCTCTGCTGCCCCTTCCGATACTTTGTGCATGGTTGCTCCTATATTTTGATCAACAAGCATTTGTTCCCGGTCCCTGATGATAGTTCGCTGTGCATGCATGCATCCCAATCACCAGTTGAAGAATACTGAAAGCTCGCATCACAGCACTTAGGAAGGAATATTCATGTAGTCGGCTGAGCCTTAAAATGAATGTGCTGCAAAGCTTTCGTCAAAACACAAATGTTGGCCGCAGCTTACTCTCCCATTATTTGAGCAAATATCAATTATTATGTTCCGTGAAGTTGCATTGTCTGATGCACTGGTTGGGTAGTACGAAGCATTAAAAGTCAGTTCGTGGTCATCCTTCCAAGTAGCGGGACCTGCCGTTCACCGGCCTTACGCCTGCGTTATTTCCTTATTGGCTCCGCTCCGGCCGCGTCCGAGCTTGATCATGATTTCGTGCAGCGTGGCACGGTTCAGGACCAAACCATATCAACCTACGAACACATTTCGGACAGTATGTAAGTGAAGCCCTGCCTACACGACTGCCGCCCCAGACCAACCAGCCTAAGCGTCCTCCGTAGGTCTCAAAAAAGAGGCGGAAGCTGTACTTCTCGACTACGTTCCTGGCCGGCCAGCGGTGACCCAGGAACTGGAGTGAGGAAAGGGTGTGGCCATGGCAGGACGTACGTCGCACTGTGGTGTCGAATGACAACGGGAGGCGACGGAGCGAGGGCGCTGGAGGCTACACAGGCCAAGGGGATAGCAGGCGATGTGAGGGAGAGCCTGCCTGCCATGTCGGGGGCTGGCGGAGTCGAGTCGACCGGCTGGCACGCTCTCCCTCGGATTGAGATAGAGATGAACGGAGAAGAACCACTGCTCGTCGCTGGAGAAACAGACTTTGAGGGCCATTTATCCGGCGACATGTTATCCCGCGAGACGGATCTTGACGGGTCGACTCTTCATTTCGAGCGCTGCGATCATGAATGAAATCCCAATCAGCTTTTGTTTCAGCAGCTGACGAAGCAACTGACCTTTCAACTCCTCCGCCTCCTCCCTTTGCTCGTAGTTCAACACCAGCCTCTTCAAGTGCTGCTGCTCGACCTTATCCTGCATCTGCGCCGTCCTCGTCTGCACCGCAAGAGCACTCTCGGATGGAATCGCCAACTGTCTCGTCTGCTGCTTATTCCCCCGCTTCGTGATCACCGTGAAATTCATGACTCCAGCTCCCTCCGAGCCCTGTATCACCTCCGTCTCCTCTCCGTCTCCCTCAGCACCAACACCGGCGCCGATCCCATCTTCAACGCCTCCTCCCACTCCTCCCACCTTCTTCTTCTTCAAATTCTGCGGCAGCACCGCGCTCTCCCATAGCGCCTGCGCCGTCCTCCGATCCACCTTCCTCGACTCAGTAGATGTATCGACGACCATCTTTGCGAGCTCCTTCGCGAACTCCGAGTCTTCTTCCTCAGAGGGGCCAAGGTTCTCCTGAGAGGAGGTAACGACGATCTCAGGTTCAGGCGAGGGTCCGCGATCTTCAAGTTCGTTCGGATTCGTATTGGCGTTGTCTTCTTCCTCTTCTGCATCTTCTTCATCTCCGGGTCGTTCGGCTTCGTCGCCGCTGTCTTCGCCACTGTCATCACCGTCGCCTTCTCCTGCGGTGACTATTGTCGATATGCTCGTCAGTGATATTTTTGTGGAGGCAGAAAGAAAGAAGGATGACGTACGACCAGCCGTCTGATACGCGTTAGCAAACATCTCGTCGACCGCGGTCGCGGCCTCGTCGACAGTCTTGAACAAAGTCAACTTTGGACGGATAGCCTGTGCCCAAGATTAAACACGGTCAGTTCCAATATCAAATCAAAAAGAAGAGACAAACGGATGGTACCTCAATGGAATCCGTCACCATGAACTCGACGTCCATCGGCCACGGTTCTTTGCAAAGGATGTAGTACTGTGAATTGCAATATTCGTGGTCAGTAACAGGCCACAAGATAACAACCTACGGGAGAATACGTGAGGACAGAGAAGAGACGAACCTGGAAGAACGTCAGGAAATTATCCAACTTCTTCTTCTGCGAGCCCCTATCGAAGCACATCCCACACGTATCCAGTAGCACGCACACGAGCCGCACGCGGAAGAAGTCGTCCGGCATATCCACCGGACAAGGAAACATCGGCAGCGGATGCCCTTCCGCTACATTCCCAAGGTCAACAATCATCCCTACACACCCACCTCCACCTCCCACCGGTGGAAGAACAGACAAGAGGAGGGGCAAATAAAAGTGGAAGACTCACGATGCCCAAAAGTGACCAACCCCCAGAACGTATCAAAAACCAACCCACTAGAAATCAACCTATAGATATACAACTCGCCCAGATACTTACACACCGCCACCCTCCTCTGATTCTCCTTATACACATTACTCTCCAGCCCCCGCCTCACATCCTCCACCACCTGATCCACCACACCGATCGCAAACTCCGGGTGATACCGCTGCAAGTCATACGTCAACATCGCAAGCAGTGCGATATTGGAGTATCGGAGCTTGTACGGCTTCGTGAACACTTTGTGTAAAGTGGAGGTCACGGCGGGTGATGTCCAGTCGAGCTTCCGGAGGAGCTTGAGGACTTTGTCAATGCTCTTCTTCGAAAGGACGTCGTGGATGAGATGCCTTATGAACAGTTCCATCGGCGTGCGCTCTTTCTCCTGGCGAGGAGCCCGTTCGGGCGGGTTGGCCTGGTAGTAAGCGTTCTCGAGCATGAGCAGCTGTCGTTGGTCGAAATGCTGCATGCTCTGCTTGCGCTTCATCAGCTCGAGCATCGTCGCGAACCGCTGCTTCGTCTCTTCGTTGCGGAGTAAGAAGCGGCCACAGCCCTCAAGGAGGAGGGCGATATTGTCGAGGTTCGTGCCGGAGAAGTCGTCCAGGCAGACTTTGAACATGTGTAGAATGAGGTGAGGTGGGACGACTTTGAACTTGGTGAGGTTCGAGAGGAAGGTGATGTTCTGTGGAACCAGAGTATTAATGATTCAGTTCAATGGGAATGACGGGAGTAGGAGGTACGGCGGACCTTCCTACGGGTGTCTGCGAGCTCCTTGACTACATTCTTCTTCCTCTGCAGGTACCTGAACTCTTCGTCCAACTGCCGCCTCATCAGCGACAGAAGACCATGAGCTATAGAAATAAACCTACATAAGCCAAAATGTCCGTCACAATATCCGGCATGAACGGCGCGAGCGTCGCTATGAGCCTCGAATAATGCGGCAACAAATCCGTTCGATTCTTCGGCACCTGCGTCAAGAACTACATGGACACATAGTAGATGATGTGAGCAAGAAAGCAACGAATCGAGGGTATGAATGCATTATGGTAAGCACCTTGACGAGCCTCTTCCGCGCCGCCTTCGAGTTCAAGAACGCGAACTCCACTGCCACATTATCGAGCAAGCTCCGATTCGTACAGTCGGGCAATCTTGCGAGCAATGCCGTGAGGAGCTGCGAAGGACCTTGTGGGGCTAGTGTCGGCGAACCAGGAGGAGACGTCTCCTTGGGCGTTCCGGGAATGGGGGTGGCGGTACTGGAGCCGTGCGCGTCAGGGGGCCAGCAAAAATCTATGGGGAGGATAAAATGCACATACCCCTCATCTTCAATGTCTTCATCTGCGACCTCTTCAGCCCTTGAGGCAGCGTTACCATTCTGCGCCACACCTCCCTCCTTCACCTTCGTCGTCAACCCCTCCAGTTCCTCTTCCAACTTCCTGACTTCCTCCTCCTCTCTCTTCTTGGCCTCTTCCTCCTCCTCCTCTCTATCCTTTTCCTTCTCCTCTTCCTTTCCCTTTTCTCCATCCTTCCCCCTATCCTCAACTCCCAGAATACTCCGCGGTACGAGCTCACGTAGGTCTTGAATGTCTTCAAAGAACCGCCTCTCCTCCTCGTCTTCCCATTTCGACGTGATTCCGAGCGTGATTTCGTCTGTCTCGTCGGAGTTGAGGAGAGAAGAGGAGTTGGTCCCAATTTGGATGGATGTGGTAGTTTGAGAGGAGGTCGGGAGGGATGGGAGGGGGGTGTAGAGGAGCTCGGAGAGGCTGTGGGCATGAAACTATCAAATCAGAACTCATCGAATATCACAGAGATGGTAAAGAGGGAACAAGAAGGGGGTAAGGGGACGCACGTTTGACAGCTCGCGAGCAGTTTCTCGTAGTTCTTCGTCATCTTTTCGTAGGCCTGTTGTCTATCCTCGAATATTTCGCCCGAACGGATATACGCCTCGTGATTCCTCCTGTCTTGCTCTTGAAGCCTCTACAATCCATTACCACCAAGATCAGTCCAGACTCATAAACAACAGGAAAAATGTACGCAGGTCAGACACACCTTATGTTCGATGACAAGCTTCTTCGCCACACTATCAAAGTAACCCTCACACATCTTCTTGAACCGATCTCTAATCTCCTTCTCGACCAGTTCATCCGCTTCATCCGCGTCCGCCAGAGCGGGGAAAGCACCGTTCTGATGCATGGCCGCCGTCTCTCCGGATAAGGAACCGTTTTCGGATGAGGCGGAAACTTGCTTGGTGGCGGGCGGTGTGAGGCCGAGAAACGGTCGCGCATAAGACTTCAGGAAGGTCGTAAGGAGAGGGAGCGAGGATAGAGACGAATCGTTCGAAAGCTACTCGGCCTCGTCAACAAACAGCACGCAGAATAATAGCGTTATGGTGCTCACTAGATCTCTGAGCGCCTTGATCATCCACTCTCCGCCGCTACGTCCTGGAGCGTCCCGTATGATTCCAACCAGCGCAAGTTCTGCACACACGCGAAGTATAGGTCTCTGTCTCTGTACTCGCGCCGCCTCTTCCTTCTCTCTCTGCTCCGGAGCCATGCCAGCAAGTGTGGCTTTAGACGCTGGTGCTAGCGCCACCGCAAGATGGCCGATGAGCGCAGGCGTAAATGTCTTCGGAAAGCGTCTGTGAAGTGCAGAGATGACCTATGACAACTCACGCAATTAGCATACGATATACGACGAGTATGAAATGGTAGACGGATCGAGAATAGGATGGGGATGTACCTCGGTCGCACTCCAAATATCCTTCTCGAGCTTGCACCTCGCTATCCCCTCCGTAATGGCGCCGGCGATCTCATCGATATATTTCTCGAGCGTGAGCGTATCGACGTCTTTGATGATCTGGTCGCGGTTGTCGAGGCCGATGGAGAGCTTTATGCGTTTGATGAGGGCGGTGTGGCGCTTGAGAGATGAGTCGAGTGCTTTCGTAGGTTCTGATTGAGACGCCCGCCAAATTTCCAGAGAACGACCTTGAGCATGGGACTTCAAAAAACTGGATACGATTGTTACGCAACATACCATCTCCGGCGTGGTTTATGTTCAGATCTTTGAGCTGAGCGCGTTTCTGTCGGCGAGCGCGCTCCTCGTCGAGTTTTCCGTTCGTGGCTGAGTCAGCCATAGTGGATATCAGGCGAAAGTTTCAAGTACGTCTTCTGGACATTCAAGCGTCGACTAGGTCCTGTCTGAGCCTGTTAGAGACAAGAACATGGAGGTATGAGTCCAAGGTATGGACAGCACAGGGCACTTCCGAGGACTGGGCGGAGTCTGAATTTGCGGCCTCGACAGAGTTACTTATACCAACTCTAAGTTATCCTCTAAGCTACCCTTCACGGCCTTCCAAATTATCTCCTCTGTGTATCAAAAAGCACCGCATACGAAGTGTGCTAATATCTCGTTGGACGAACACTATAGAACCTGATATATTTCGTCGGAGAGTGCAAGTTGTTGTGGCACCAATTTTGGACTCCGCAAGCCGACAGCCTGCCGTGGCACCTCTTCCGTCCTTGTTTGAGTTTCTCCTTCCCTCCTTCTACCAAAGGCTCTCAGCGGCTTGCAAAACACTCGGAATTTAATGCTGGTTCCACTTGTTCGAATGGGACTAGGGGGTCTGTGGCAGCGGCTATGCTTGATACTCGTCTTTCCCACCGTACCCACTCTGCCTTCTAGAACCCATCAAAGTATGGTCAGCACAGTCACCTGGACGTGACTTGGTACACATACTGAACCTGGTACTCTGTCGATTTGAGAACGAAAGTTTCTCTTCCAAGAACCTTTACTCTGCTCTAACTTGCTCTCATGTCCTCTCCCTCACGAGTCGCCCTCATCACCGGCGCTAGCCGCAAAGATGGCCTAGGCTACACCGTCGCACGCCAACTCTCTCTGCAGCACAATTTCACGGTCCTGCTAGGCTCTCGTTTCTTATCCCCTTCACTGGACGAAGCATTCAAGCAGTTGGAAACAGACGGCGCGAAACATGGCGTGTTTCCTCTTCAAATCGATGTGGCCAGTGCGGAGAGCGTTCAGAAGGCTGCGAAGGAAGTGGAGGAGAGGTTTGGGAGGCTGGATGTAAGTCTGTTTGTTGATTTAGCTGTGGATATATACGTATATGCGGTTAGAAAGACTCTGAGTGTTATGACGACGGTTGTGTGTTACATACTACGCAGGTCCTAGTGAACAACGCCGCAGTGGGCATTTCGTCCGCCCGTACCGAGCACCTCAGAGAGTATCCCAAACTCCCCTTAAGACCTACGGAACATACAAGGAACGACTTCGATGAGGTCTTTGCGGTCAACGTTTATGGAGTCGTTGATACTATCAGTTTGTATCCGATGGCCGTTTCTTTAATTCTGTGCGTGGCGAGTGACTGACTGCTCTTCATTCTATTTAGACGCATTCGCTCCTCTCCTGGTTAAATCACCCTCGCCGCGCATCGTGAACGTGACCTCCGTCGCCGGCTCTCTGAACTACGCATCCACCATCCCACCCGACGATCTCAGAGCGGGGTTCATGGTCTACAGCGCCTCGTACGTTTCTCAGGCTCGCACTCGTCCTCTCCAGCCCTTCAGCTGCCAGTGACTAGCGATGCTGACAATACCCAACCCATTGTATATGTGTATGCGGGTTATGCAGGAAAGCGGCCCTCAAAATGCTCACGATCATGTACAGCAAAGACCTTCCCAAACTTAACCCCGCGTTCAAGATCAACTCTGGCTCTCCCGGGTTCACGAAGACGGCGTTTAATAACTACTGTGCGTTCTCGTCTCTCGAACATCGCTCCTGTGTCCTTCATCTCCGTCTGCCTGCATCTACAAATGTGTCCAATATCCTTGATCATCGTCCACCTTGGATGTGCGATGCTGACTCCGCTCCATATCGAATTTCGAGCAGTGGGAACTCGCACACCAGACGAAGGCGCCGCGGTCATGACCTGGCTCGCCACGCTCCCAGACGACGGACCGAACAGCGGGTTTTACGCCGATCATCCGCCGTATTCGACTGAGAATGGGAAGTTTCGGGAGGTGGAGTGGTGATTCATGTTAGAGAAAGCAGAACACAGGTGACATTCATGGCCATAAACTCGGCCCTCATGCGCACGGTGGACCGAATCATACACAAGACTGTAGCCGACGCTCGTATTGGTGAATGAAAATTGATGCACCTGTGAGTATAGTAATCACGATCGTGAGTAAAAAGAAATCAGTGGTTGTATAGTAACAATACTGTACTTTTTCGCGCACAAGTTCGTGTCCCATGGGTGCCGTGAACGAACTTGTGTCGCGGGACATGTTGCCGTGCCAGCGTACACCAAATCTGAGGGCTGCTTGCGAAACTCAAGTGAACCGTGCGCGCGAGCGGTTGTCTACCGGAGCGGAGCGATGGTCTAGCCTTGTATAAATTATGTAGTAAGCGTACACGAAACAGAGCGATAATCGTCGTTAATAGGTACATATACATGGCGAAAGAAGCAGCAACAACGGGGAAGGGGGTGGGGGCAGGAAGAGCTACGCTGCTCAGTATCTGGATACAGTCTTTATACCTGTGTATCTCTTTTAGATCTCGAAGGCTGACAGGCACGAAGAAATAAACATATCTCACCTTCTCGTTCATGAGCTTGGATCCTCGGAGCTGGAGCTCGTCATTACAAACCGAAAGGACCGCCGCTATTCCTCCACTCTAAGATACGCCGCTAGCAAGTCACCCAACGAAGCATCGATTTGGCCTTCCTCTGAAGACGGGAGCTCCCACAAAACCTCCACAGTCCTTGGAGTTGAAACAACAACACTGCTCGAAAACCTCGTATCCTGCGTGACGAGTACGCGTTGGATGGGGACATCAGACATCGTTCTCTCTACGACGAGGTCATGCAACTGTTCATGGGAAATCCCAGGACATACGAGCGTCGTGAGAAGAGGAAGGTGCGGTGTGGTCTGCACATGGACCAAAAAACCCTCCCATCCATCACTTAAGCAATCGACAACGAGGACTCGGAGGTTGGCCAACCGTTGGAAGAAGGACGAGAGAAGTGAAGAGTCGCACTCCAATCGACCTATTCGGAGTACTTGGACTGAACCAAGTGCCGACGTCGACGAATCGGGATAGGCGGCGAAGAGCAGGGAGAGGGCAGTATCCCATTGGAGATTGTCTCTTTTTCTGCAGTCAAGGTCCATGATTTTGACGTTCGGAATGCGTAGGTGGGAAAACAATGCTTCACCATCTTCTGGGTGGAGGCCGCTGATGCAAAAATAGCGTAACAGAGGCAACTCGACGAGAGGGCCATTGGGAGGCGGGATGAAACCGCCATATACGGTCTCAGATTGAAAGGTCCGTAGGGTGAGGGCTTCGAGGAGGGGAAAGGTGTCCAAAAAACGCATGAAGTTAGGGATGGAGGGCCCGATGACATGGTCAAGCGTGAAGGACTGGAGATTCGGGTAGTAAGGCGTACGGTCGAGGGAATTCGGCACCGTCTGGTCGAGATACAAGGTCCGCAGGTCGGATGAAGGAAAGGGAAAACATTCCACCCATCTCTCGTGGTTGGCTTCCATGGCCTCCTCATTCAGCCAGGCATCTACACCTCTGTAGAACGTTGTGCAGAGAGTTACATCTCTCAACAAAGGAACCTCGACTATAGAAAGTCTCTTCAGAATGCAGGACATCACCCCTGCAGTTTCGACGAAGAGGAAGAACGACGCCCATCGATGGCCAGAAGAGATGATCTTTTCCAGAGTCTCATGCACAAAAACATCGCGGATCTGGGAGAAACGCATCCAATCAACAGCTTCAAGATCTAGTCGGTCATCTTCTGTGGGAGTCCACGAAATGAACATGTGCAGTGGTAACTGCTTTGAGCGCTCTACAAACACGTCGAAGCGCTCCAAATCGTGTTCGTGCCTGTCTGCGACAAGGAGACACGTCCAAAGGCGGGCACAGGCGAGTGCGACATCGCGCCAAAGACGGCAGACGTGGGATAAGTCGATGGGTCGGATGTATAGAGGGATGGGCTCTTGCAAAGATTTTGGCTGGTGAGAAGGAGTATGCGCCTCACAGACGTGTAGGAATATCTCTGTGAGAATTTCCACAGGAATACGATTGGTAAGACAATGCGTCGGTGCGAGGGCGGACATAGAGAGGAAGCAATCGCGGTTGGATTATCGCACAAGATACTTGGAGCTTTGAAGCCCAAGAAGAACTGAAAGGATGTTCGTCTTTCAAGAGGTGGAAGCTACACGATAACGTGGAATAACTCATCAGTGAACGTTCCAACCTGAGCATTGCGAGATGAGTGACGGCGGTTTCTTAGCACATACTTACTGTATACCTTCAAATTGATCACCGGGGCTTGAAATGGCTCCCTTTAAAGTCTAAGATATTGATTTATACCACACGTAGAGGAAATCGATATAACGGAGATGAAAGGCGGTGGAAGGCGAGAGAGAGACCTAAAAGGACATGGCAGTGATCGGGTGGCGAAGTTGTTTGTCATTGTTAGGATCCCAAGCCTTTCCTGTCCTCGCCGAGTTCTCGCCGAGTTCTCGCCGAGTTCTCGCCGAGTTCTCGCCGAGTTCTCGCTGAGTGCCTTTCTGCAACGCCCATGACCGCATCGTGACAAACTCGACTATGGTCCAACCAACCATGTCAACTCTTCATTCACTCTGTATCTCTTGGAAATTTATCTCACTGTCTGCTCCTAATAATCTCCAGGTCCTTCGGTGTATCGAAGAATCGGCCGTGCCTCACGTACGCCACACTGCAGTGGCTGACGTGAACGGTGTCCGGAAAGTCTTCGGTGGAAACAGCCCACTGGAAAATGCCGACGCCGCCAACCGGGATCAGAGGGGCCGCGGGCGTCCCGCCCTGTCCCGCCGCGGTGGCGTGTTCTTACTTACCCGCATTCGCTAAGTACTACTGAACCTCAAGACGAGTACCTAATGTCACGCAGATACGAAGGAGGGGTAAAATGGTTTGCATACATCTGCTAGTACAGCAGAATCGTAACAGTAGGGTTACAAGTACATAAAGGAGGACATTCTTAGAACTTTGATGGAGACCTTGGTATAGAAAAGGACAATTTTTCGTGCATTATCGGAGAATTGGAGATTCTGTGGGAGAACGATCAATAAGATTCTAGAGATCTTAACTGATATACAATTACCTCTGCTGAGTATTGCATTCAGGAGTCCCCTCAGTCACTGCCCCCAGAGACCACTTCTCAGCCACGTCTGGGCTACGTCCCCCTGGTAATTATTACCAGCACCGTCGAGCCTTAGGAGGGTGTATACCTGTTGGCGGAACAGTGAGCTGTGAAGTATAAGACCGGCAGAAAGGGAAATAGTCGAGAAATATGTTTGGACCCACGACTACACCTGCGTCATTCCAGCTCCAATTGATGACCTGAAAGTTATTGGTACAAGTATTGTATGCGGCACCAAACCGAGCCGCGAAGTTTCCGATGTTACCCTCGGGGACGTGAACAAAAGAGCCAATCTGTCCGATAAATTGAGTATCATTGATCAATGCTACTCAATAAGAGGAGTAGAAGGAGTAGAGCTCACGGCGAATTGTGGTTGATTCCAAGGCATGAAGGATGAGTTGGAGTGAGCTGAGTTGATGAGTGAATTGGTGGGTAGGGTCGAATAAAATGTGAGACGTAGATGATGTGTGAGTTGGACTACTCAGATCCTGAACCCCCTGCTTTTATAGCGAAAGACATTGGACTGATGGGCCCTTAGCTCCGAGGATCCTTCTTCATAGCACCCAATGGGGAAGCCATTGGGTGGCGCTTCGAACTAGGTCTCTCCTCAAAGACGAACAAGAGGAATAGCATGATAGCGTTAGTCATCACTGAACCAATAGAGATATGGCTTACCGCTGAAATGGAAGGCATGGAGTCTGATGGTAGGGTTCCTTCGCATCTATGTGTGAGATGGGCACGGCACATCTCCTTAGGCATTGTTATTGTCTGCATAGGTATTTTGTTAGAGAAGAAATGGGCTAAGATGGGCTGAGTCCTGGCATACAATTTTTATCGGTACTGCCATATGGTTACATATCCTTCAACAGGTGTAAGTCAAAGTCGTCACGGGAAGTTGAATGAGATGATTATTTATCATGAAGAAAGTCAGGCTTCTTCACGCGTAGTAATATGCTGAATGCTCAATACGGAACGCAGCACAAAGAGCACTCATGGGGTAAATATGTCTAGACCTACAGTCACCTTATTTAGCCGACCGACGACCATTTCGAAGGTAATGTTATTGTTGCAGTTTTAAGACACCGCTCTGGGGGTGCGTGGACGACTATCGATCTAGTGGTGGGTTGATCGGACAATGATACGTAGTTCAATGACATGAAGCTCGCAATTGATTGGATATTGGGCTATTAGCCCACACTCGATAATGCGCCAGGAATCCGGCAGCAACACTTGGAAACGTTGCGGTAAACCTCCGTGCCAGAACCATTCCCCTTAAGCGAATGATCTTGGCCGAGTCAACGACTGCCAACGAGACCACCGAGGAGATCATATTAGCATTGTGTTACTTCTTCAGGCGAGCTAGATTGCGTCGACAAGAACGAACACACTTTAACAGACATAGGACGCGCCACACTGGCATCCCATGCGGGATCAAGCACTGTGCCCAATGTCCGGTATAAGGCCTCGTCCATTTTTGGATGCGCCGCCTTTACATAACGAGAACATCAATAAATGTCCTTTGCAACAATATTCGACGCCCGCACAATGTGCGAGTCTACTGGAATGGTTTGTGACAACACAGTGCATAATATATGCACGTTGCACCCAGAGTCTAGACCGATCCTTCCAGCACTTCCCCATGGCCATCCCTATGGTGGTAACGAGACATAACATAAACAAATTCAAAAATGCCTTGTGCCGGGCAGGTAGGAATATTGCATTCTACAGTACTTACTACAAGACACTCCCCGATGAGAACGCTTTTCCAAAGTCCTCGGTATAAGGAGAAGACCCGAGTGGCGCGGAACAAAATGTCGAGCACTCATCCTGTTATCCGCAAACAAGGGGAGATAAGGCGATTGTACATCATTGAACTGGATTGAGATGTGAGTAAAGTCTGACAGCGCCGCTGAGAGCATTACCGCGCAAGTATTTCACGCCCCATTCGAATTAAAAACTGACATATTATCCGAGTATGCCCCCATAGATGATAGAGTTTATGTCGGTGCGTATAAATGTAGCCGTAGAGACGGTGTGCCCCGCGTGCGGTAGTATAAGATCCGACATAAAACCACTGCGCTTCCGCTGCACGATCTTCTCTACATCAAACCCAAAGGGAATTAGTGTAAGTTTCGTGCCGCCTACGCCACCCAGATATCGACATCATCGTTGCATTAACCACTTAGGCATCCTTCGCCCTAAAAGCGTTTAGCCCATTGCATGACAAGAATCTCCTAGCATGATCGTGTTGTGCTACCGCTTCGACGGGTACAATACTTATCAGAAGCCCGATTCAACGCGCGGGTCTACTTCGATGAGCCGGGACGTCCCCCTGTCTCCATACGGCTGAAACTCGACCGTCCATCGATCTTGTTAGTCATCCATCAACATCGGCATTAGAACGGATTTCTGCTAACCCTATACTACCACAAGCACCAGATCTATGCGACATACCGCGGAAGTAGTACGCAAATGCGGTATCCAACCTGCCACGGCGGCGAATCGAGATTCAAGGCGGGAGATCTTGTGATACTTGTTTTTCCATGATTCCCACAAGCCATTATTAGAAACACCCCAGGATCTTATTTCCATCCATAAGCGGTGGATATACTCACAAGGCGGCGGCATGCTTGAAGTTCGAATTTATTTCGCGGTTAGACCCAGGATAGAAGATCCGATTATGGACACCTGATGTAGTGCCTACCACAAGGACGAGCCGTAAAGAGTTTGCGCCATAGTCACTGAGCTACCTGTTGTCTGAACCTTTTGGTGTAGAAGGCTGAGATGTAAAAGGGGTTCCGAAAGAGAAGTGTCATTGGGTGACTTTCCGTAGCAATCTAGGAGGCTTCCTGATGCACAGAAACATAAATAAAGGGATCTCATCCAATCAAAAACCGGCGCGAACCTCCTTTCTGTGCATGTAGGCCTCTAGAATCTGTGAAAAGCTCTACGGAAAGTCACCCATTGTCGAGTGAGATCGTAAACAAAACGGAGCGGAAGATGCCGACGCCGCCACCCGGGATCAAATTTAGGCGCGAATTTGTCCTGCCACGGAGGCGTGTTCTTCTCCGCATTCTAGTCATCTGGGATCTTGACCGTGACACTCGAGGCGAGAACCTCCTTACCCCTGGACAATCAAGGGGACAAGAGAGGTCTCCGAGTGCGTGTATCGATCTTATGATCTATCTCACTCGCACGCCACCTATTCCCTCGAACACTTACTTATACTTACTGCCGTTTGCATAGAAGATTGAACGCGCGTTTTTTGCGCGCTGTTTGTCCCCGCCAAACAGTGACCGTGACGGTCGTGGACCGAGAGGACCGAGAGTGGCCCTGTGTGTGGCGAGCTGTGTTCCTGCAGCCTGCTGCCCATGCTCAGTCAGGAACATTTATATACCTTTGCAAATATTGGACAAATAAAATACAGCCACTGCAATGGACAGCTTTGTATGATACTTAGTGAGCAAGCAAAGGCTAAAGCTGCATACTGCACTTTCGGTGCCAAGTCTTGAGTGGCCAGTCCCAAATTCCGGAGCAAACAGCTCAATTAAAAGTCGAGAGCAGCATTGTAAAGGGCACCCAAAATATACGTACTAACTTATGTCTGATTTTTACTCATAGGGCCAGTATTCCACCTCTTCGAGCTGTCATGAACGGCGCGGTCTCGCTGCCGGCCTTCTCGGACAGCGCTGTCACGGTCACTGTTTGGCGGGGACAAACAGCGCGCAAAAAACGCGCGTTCAATCTTCTATGCAAACGGCAGTATCTTCGACATCAGCCAACTCGTCCTGAACAGTGTAAGTACCAGCGTTGGAATTTTGATATTATCTAACGCACCACGGGTTCGCTTTAAGCTTTCCATAAAGATGTAGGTGCGGAAGCGGGAGGAAAATCTCCCGTGTGGGTGGTAAGCATTGATGAGATGGGGGTGTGGATGAGGCTTCACAGCTGCTTTCATAACTCTAGACAGGGTACGAAATCTTCTCGGTGCGCCAAACATCAATTTTGACGGACCAAACACACAGCCTCTGCATTCATTCTCTGCCCGAATGGGGCATCTGCACATGACCAGCGTAAGATTGTGGCGTCGTGAGTGAGAAGAAAGGCAATTTCGAGATCCGCTAGCAGTGAAATCTAGCTTTTGTTTGGTCCATCCTCGTTTCTGTTTGGCGCAGGGGAAACATCTTGAAAAGGTGGTGGATGAGGTCCATGAGAATTCGCTTGCAATGCAGTTCATAACATTGGTCATGGCGATGAGGTACGCGTGTTTCCGTGTGTTCGCTTTTGTTTGGCGTGCTCTACCATCTTTTGCTTTCTATGACGTCCTCGTCTCGCGTCTGATAACACCCGTCTTTTGAAACCACGGACTGACTTTGTCTGAGAACAGCTTCCACACAGCAATCCTCTCACTTGAGTTCCTACGGCCGCGATATTAAGATTCTACAAGGACACTGCCTTGAGCGTCTATTTGGGTTCAAAGACGAGAACTCGTCGATGTATACTCTAATTCAAGACATGCCTCCTTCCTCCTCGAAGTGACTCTGGTGGCCTGACTACTACTCACCCTGCTGTCGAGATCATGGCTTGCTATCATGTCTACGCCGACCAACTCACCTGCTTGAACCACGGATACGCCCTCTGGGAGCCGGACCCTGGCCTGCGCCCTCCAGTCCGGATCGGCGACGTGGGGTACTGCCGTTTCGGAGGATTTTTCCGCATTTTCAACGTTCATCTGTCCGCGGACGACCCTCTGCAGGCATCAGAGCTGCCCGAATATTTTTCTCCCTTGCCTTACAATCCCAATCATGTCTATTCGCGGACGCTTGATCCCGGCGGGCGCTACTCGCGCAGTGTTCGAGCGAGAGGCGCTGAAGCTGGGCTTTCGACTGGGTGAGTTGCAAATATTCTGTGGCCTCTCATCCAAGCAATATAACTGATACCTATCACTCTACTGCAAGACTCGTCCCGTTAAGCGGGGGGATTTCATTCGAATGTTTCCGCGAGCAAGGAGCCGTCCTCGCCATATCAGAAGACGCGACCCGTCAAGACGCTCACCTACTCGTCAACTATGAAACATACATGCTCGAAAATTGTTCTCGTTGGCTCGCCCTTGTGGAGATGCAGGGTCTCGGACTACGGATGGAGGATATAGTCCTCGTAACTGGCTGCGATTTGACGAGCGCATGGGCGGTCGCAGCATTTACCGACTCTGGCGTCGATGCGAGCGTCCAACTCCACGTTGGGGCTACTCCTGCAGGCGCTGTGGACATTGGTACGAATGTATCGTGGAGGAACGAGAGGAATGTGGAACGACATTGGGGACCGAGGCGGAGGATGACGTCTGGATTCGGAGCTGATCCTTTCCAGCAGGTCGCCACACCGTCTTCAGAGCAGAATCAGTGCATATTCATTCGTGGGTATCGGGTCAAGTTCAGAAGTCGGTTCTTACCGAAGAAATTAGTCGCTGCAGCGGAGCCGGTAGACTACGACATGGACGACGACGAAGATCATGGGCCTATTTCGACTGTAGGATCTTACGGCAATGATGGTATGCTAGAAGTCGAGTCCATTGCTGATGATAGTGTGCGTGTGATCATCCGCGTTGTCCACTTGTGTCGAAGGCTGACTAGTCGTGGTTTAGCATACACCTCTCTCTGTCGCTGTCCTGGATTACATACTTGAAGTATTTCACACTCGCCTTTCACGTGAAGATGCTTTGTTGAGATGCTACTTCCTATTCAGCATTCGGAAGCCCACGTCGCCATCATACATGATCAGGACCTTAGTCCGATCTTCGAAGTAAGTGCTTTGTTTAGTAGTACTCTACACTTTACCACTAGTCCTGAGTAATACTTCAAAGAGGTCCTCTTCTAGATCAAGACTGGAGCTACAGAACGAACTGCAACGTCTAATGGTCAACGAGAAATTGTTTAATTTGAACCAATCTGGTCACCAATCAGGTATTCTACTTCTGCGCTTCAGACTCATACAACGGAGTATCTAATCATCTCAAACGATGCAGTGCTAGCCCTTGTGGGTTCAATATCAGCACCAGCACCACCGAGACGGTCACTTCCTAACACCGTCGACAACTGGCCCGCGTTTTCGACACCGCTCGACCTTTCGCTCACCTCCATACCGGAGGTTTTACCATACCCCGCCCATTCAAAGTCGCAAGGTGTCGTTACGCCTAGTGTCTCTCGTGACCTGTAGGTTTTGTGACCTTTACTACTGCGAAGTTACATAAATACTTATGTTCCCACACTTTTCTATCAGTGACATCCCAGCTCTGCGTAAGAAAGCCCGGGAACAAGCTCGTCGAATCCGAGAACTTCAAACATGGGCTCAGAATGTCGCAGTGGACAGCTCTAGCTCCAATAATAACCCTCCACCGGACTCAGACCCCTGCCTATGTGTCCCTCTTATCCAAACCCAGAACGAACCCCCAGCCCTTCCTTCTGAAAGTTCTACTAGCGTGACGTGGCCTATAAAGAAGGCGGGGGGATCTACCAGTGAGGAGGAGGATTCAGATAGCGATTCGAGTTGCTGGGATAGCGTCCAGCACGATCGAGTCACCGCTCAGACGTCCGACATAGGTGCTCCTCATATTTACTCTCTCCGTCAGTCACCTGATACTGATACGGGCTTTAATAGGGAGCGTCTCCGGTATCTACTCCCGAGCTTTCAGCTCGACGCCGATCTTGGAGAACGAGGCGTTGACAACGACATTCGGGTCTTCGACGCATGGCGATGCTGCTTCCGCTTCCGAATACTCAGGTTCTTGTTGGCAGTGCAAACGTCGAAATGTGAGGACCTTCGAGTGTGACCCTTTCCGTGGATCTATTATTGGCACTGATGCTGTGGCAGATTGCATGCGAAAATCGAGGAAAACATACGGCCTGCACGTTCTGTAGGAACAGAAAGATCGCGTGCTCCGTGACCGATCCAAATGGTCATCCAGAAGGCTCAGAGACGATGGGCAATGCCAAGGTGCTGGAAGAAATGCTGTTCGGGCCCTTTCGACGTGATGCATCTGGAGCGAGCGCTCCAGTAGGTAGCCCAGACTCTGGAGGAAAACCGAAGGCGATAATACGTAGACCTTGTAATCGCTGCAAATCCTTAAAGGTACGCTCTCAGTATAAATCTATTGAAGATACACCTTCAATCAATCACGTTGACCTTCTACTCTCCAGGTCAGGTGCGAGTACGAGCAAGGGGAGCAGTCTTGCAAGCGGTGTCTCCGAGGGGATCACGAGTGTGTCGTCCCAGAACGTAAAGCCCGGCGCCCAGAGTACGACCCACATTGCTTGTTCTGTCAATGTTGCGCGAAAGAGAACTGATAGTCTATTGACATATGCAGGCAGCGAGAGGTACTCCTTCGGGAGACACTCACTCAAGACGCAAGGATCGAGAGGAGTCTTGAGGAGATCCGGTCGCTCAAGTCCGCCGAGCGTGCCTCCCAGGCTGCTGGTGGTCAAGTAGGAGGATAGCCTATATTCATGGAGAAGTGGCAGACAAAGAGAGCATTTCTGCATGTATGCGGTGGTTAGGTAGCCGGCCCAAATTATAGCGAGAATATTGTACCTTGCTGAGCGTCTCCAAAGTGTATTTGGTCGTCTTCTATCGTTACGCTCATTTCGAAAGGAGTCTGTGATGATTATACGTTCAACTTTTGAATATACGGTTACTTCGGTTGGGGCATCACTGCTGTCTCCTGAGGTCTGAGCGTCGAGGAGCAAAGAAACTGAACAAAAAGATTTGGGCCACAGTGGCACTCAACACATTCCAAATCCCGCGCGTTCTTCCGGCTCCGAGTGCTCTCTTCCTCCTCCCCCTCATCCTCATCCTCTCCATCTCCTTCCCTCTCCATCTTCAGCTTCCCATAATCTCTGAACCTCTCTGAACCCTTGATTTTGACACGTATTGCTTCTTATATTTGAGGAGGAACCAGGGGATAAAATTATGCCGCTCTACAATATACTCGTCATCGCGGCGCACAACCCGCAATACGTGAGTACTTTTCTTTGGCTAGGATGTTTCGGTCTGGAGGAAATACATATGGAGTCGGAGAGATAGTTGCATTTACATGAGAGTCTGAGCTTTGGGAATGTTATCAGTGCTGACTTGTCCATTCGCTCTTCCTCCGGATATCCTCAACCCTCTCCTCCCATGCATCCCCACCCACCCTCCACACCCCAACTCAACACGGCATCGATTCTCATTATACACGAATGTAGATCCACATCAAAGAACTCGTCCGCCAATCGGCGCTACAGATTCTAGATAATGGAGGAGTCGTGCGTTCGTTGAACTACATGGGAACACAGACGCTACCGCAGAGAATGAGGCGGCATAAGCAGATTTTCGAGCATGGAGAGTGCGTGTTCTTCCTTCCTCCTATTTCCATGCCATTCAACCCTGTTCGCTTTATTGTGTACCTCGACCATGTTCCTCGACTACAACCATGTTCGTCGACTCACGCTGATTCCACGCACACGTCTGTAGCTACTGGACGATGTCCTTCGACGCCTCGCCCAAGTCACAAAAGAGCCTGAGCTCCATCCTGAGGAAAGATCCTCGCGTCATCCGGAGCACGGTCATCAAAATGGGCGAACGACCCGAAGAGCTGATCGGTTCGTCTCTTCTTTCTCCTTTCTCCTTTCTCCTTCATTCTTCCTCCTAACATCCCTACTCACCACCCTCTCGTCCCTTCAAATCCTACCCACGCACCAAACACCGACTCCCTACCACACCACTGAACTTGTCTACGGCAACAACGGTCACCAAACAGACCTCGGCGCCTCAGGCCCCGGCCGACGCGAACGCACCCTCGCCCCACCCGCCACCGCCTCCCTAAACACCTACGAATACCCCTCCGCCGCGTTCCCCGTCCCGCCCGTCGAGCTCCCTTCCTCGCCGTTCTTCCAGTCCTACAACGACGCGCTGTCGGAACCCTCGTCGCATGCGGGCTCGTCTGGCTCGTCACAAGGTTATGCAAGTAGGGGAGCTGGAGGAGCGGCTACGACGGGCGCGGCAACGTTGCCGCCGTCGATGAGGATGGGTGGGAGGGGTGTGGGCGGGGTGGGGATGGGCACGGGGGCGGAGTTTAGTGGGAGTGTTAGTGGTGGGGGGATGGGGAGGAGGGTTTAACGTTTAACGCTTGATTTATGGATGTTCGTGAGGGGTGGTGGGTAGGCGAGTGCTGTTTATATATGCTTCGTTTAATTCATACGACTCTCGGTCTGCATTGCTCACAGTCGTCATTGGGAGGATCTATACCGATCTGCGCCAGCGGTGCACTGCGATGTTCGGAAACATCCTACAGCATCTTGCACACCCCGCCAGCCGACTGACTTTCTGCATGCGAGTCGTAAAAGTTCAAAAGAAAGTGACGCGAGTCTCTGTGGCACAGGTGGCCCTTGACATTTTTTCCCTACAGAGCTGCCACTCACTTCCGAAACACCTGTAAATCAGCTGAGTGTATCCGTACTGCGACTCTGTTGACTTCAGGATAGATTCTGCACCACATACAACAGTATTCCGTGCGTCCAAATAGTGCTTATATACCCTGGGGCCTAATAATAGTCACCCCCGGGTGGTCGGCCATCTGGCTACGTGGTATCAGCACAGCAGTCTGATATGCACGTCCACCTTTGTCAATGCGTGTAGGCCACGGGTTCGCCCCCCTATGACCACGCCAAAAGGTGTCTCGAGCCTTTGGAGGGCGATGTGTATCTGGGATACGTTCTGCTGCCTCTGTCGCCGCTTTTTGATTCAGTTGGTATGAGAGGGACGGGTTTGCTAGGTTTTCTGGGAGGTTGCCTTTTTTTTTGTTGACGGCTATTTTGGGAGTGCGGTTCAGCGTGGGAAGAAGTGCGATGGTAGGGGTCGCGAGTTCAATTCGCACAGCGCGCGATGTACCAAAGATTTTCTGTCGACGTTTCTGGTTCAATTTCCTGACGGAAGAGATAGTGAAAAATGATACATGCATACCTCAGATATAATACCCAATTATATAGAGTGTTTACTATGGGCAGAGGCCCGAAGGGTAGGAATTGAGCGGTCTCTGTGGCACAGGTGGCCCGTGGCATCTCTTTTTCCTGAATTTTGAACGGGTAACTGCCCGTGCTCTGTGCTCTGTAAAAATTGTGTATCATGACTGAAATATTTAAATATTGTTATACATCATTGGTGGTCTCAGGGAATTGCAACAGAAATATCGATAATGAAGTTGCGATACATTGCGCACAGTGCGAATCGAACTCGCGACCCCTACCATCACACTTCTTCCCACGCTGAACCGCACTCGTCAACAAAAAAGGCGACCTCCCAAAAGAACCAGCAGACCAGTCCCTCTCGTAGTAACTGAATCAAAAAGCGGCGACAGAGGCAGCAGAACGTATCCCAGATACACATCGCCCTCCAAAGGCTCGAGACACCTTTTGGCGTGGTCATAGGGGGGCGAACCCGTGGCCTACACGCATTGACAAAGGTGGACGTGCATATCAGACTGCTGTGCTGATACCACGTAGCCAGATGGCCGACCACCCGGGGGTGACTATTATTAGGCCCCAGGGTATATACTGGGGGAGCGCTACCTTCGGCAGCAGCCACCTTGCTTGATAAATAACTTGCACAAGCACTTCTGGTCTGCTCTATACCGCATGTTCTTGAACGGGATTGGGAGTGCTTACGCCGTGCCCGGCGGGCCCAGTCACTGTCAACATTCTGTGATCCAGTCAAGTTGACTCGAGATTCCTCCAAGGCAAAGCAGAGTCGGATGAACCCAAATGTCAGCGGCGAACGGTATGGGCCATCATTGCATCTGACGGCAAGTTATCCGTCTAGCGCGAGACTAATTCGTCAACATCAACGTCTGCATTTGAATCGCTGCAGTCACGTCTGAAGGTAGCGGTCAGACCCTCTGCGACGCCACACACTGGTGCCACATAATAAGTCCGCTGTTTGTCCTTGTTTATTTCCGGGACGATTCTGAGCAATTACGGGGGTAGGAAGGACCTTCAAGCAAGGTAAAGCACTATTTGGACGCACGGAATACTGTTGTTATGCGCTGCATAATCTATCCTGAAGTCGACAGAGTCGCAGTACGGATACACTCAGCTGATTTACAGGTGTTTCGGAAGTGATTGACAGCTCTGTAGAAAAAAGAAATGTTAAGGGCCACCTGTGCCACAGAGACTCGTGTCACTTGTCCTACTTATCCTGGAAAAGTGTGATGGTAGGCCCCAGGGGTCGCGAGTTCGATTCGCACCATGTCCAATATTTTGCATGTTCACCGTTCCTCGGGTGGCCCGCGCGAAACAAGTAGACCAACCAATGCAAACAACCCAAATAATATACACTACTCAAATCACTGAGCTTTCTTTCTTTAACCTTGTGCCTTCTCCTTCTCCTCCTCTTTCTCTCCCGCATCCCTATTCTGAATGTCTACGACTCCAGCCCTATCCTCTTCATCCTCGTCCTCTTCCTCTCCCTCATCCGCACCCATTCCCATCCTCCCAATAACGAACTCGCTCGCCACTCTTGCCCCAGTCGCCCTCCTCGCACCCTCATCCCCCATCCCATCCCCGCCACGTCTTCCCTGACACTCTGTAACGTGCTCAAAATATCTGCGAGATAGAGGAACGTTTCCAATTCTTCCTCGACCATCTATACTAGTTCTTCCACTCCAGGTCTCTCACCTCGCTTGTCCTTCCTGGTCCCGCTAGCATCATTCCCGCACTCCCGACTCTCAATCGTTCGCGGACTTTTCCTCTACCGTTGGTTTCGCGCCCTGGCTACCTCAGTACCTGCTTCCGCTGTCCATGGACACAAAGAATCAAAATCCGTAAATAAACCTACACATCTCCGGTCCCCTTCGCATCCCCTATCTCATCTACCCACCCAACCACCCGTCCACCCGTCCTACCCTCGCATCCGCATCCGCATCCCCACCCACACATCCACACATCCACCCATCACCCTCACATCCCCATGCATCTCAGCTCCCATCCCCGTCCACCTCACCTCTCATGGTTATTGAAATCCCTAACCCGCCTCACGACCTCCCCCAACCCGCACACCATGTCCTCCCTCCTCACACCTCGCTCCACCAACTTACTCATGCCCTCTTCGGAGGGCTGGGTTGGTCTGTCGTGTGTTGGGCGTAGGAGTAGGAGGGCGTGCATGCCTTGGCTTGAGGAATGACGTGCGCCGAGGTAATCACTTCGACGAGCAAGTCATTAAGTTCAGTTCAGTTGTGTACATTAAGTTTGAGTTCAGCCACATAGAGTGCGAGCAGGAACGATGAGGGAGAGATAAACGCACGCGTCGACTTCGTCACCAACATGTAGCCCCTCCTCTAGCTTTACGCCCGCGAGCGTACATGCTAACTCGAAGATGCGTGGTGAGGGTTTTTCAATGCCGAGGAGTTCGGAGACGAGGATTAGGGGCTGTTCCTGTTCGGGGCTTTTATCTTGGGCGTTTGATGGTCGAGGTGTATTCGTCGTGGCATTGGGCGATGGAGAGGGGGAAGAGGAGGAGAAGGAAGAGAGGTGGGTTGGGAGGTTGAGGGAGGAGAGGACTTGGACTACAAGAGGGAGGGAGAGGGAGAGGGGTGTGTGGCGTATGCGGAGGGGAGGATAGAAGATACCGGGGGTAAAACAGATATATACGGAGGGAGAGAGATCAGAGGAGAGAGGAAGACGAGGAGGATAGTAATCAATAGCACTCACGTATCCTAGAATCAGCATTCGTGATGATCCCCGTCTTCACGCCCATGCGCTTCAACTCCTGCACTATCCATCATCAGCTTCCGCTCGTTCCTATCCCCTTCTCCTCTCCTTCTCCTTCCCCTAACCCATACACCTCTCCCCACAGCTAATTCACCAAGAAGAAAAACTCACAAGAAGGCACAACATCATCGAACAACATATATCCCTCGTCCGAACTAAACCTTTTCATCAGCACCGGCACGATACTCTGCAAATGTTGAGAGACGAGAGCTGGGGATGCATGGGCGCCGAGAGCGGTACGGCGGATTATTTCGGTCCACCAGGATGTCGGATCTGGGCTCGCATTCTGGGATGATGGCTCGGAGGTGCCAGAGGGAGAGGGTGAGGGTGAGGGTGAGGCATAGAGTGGTTTGGATTTCTGGAGGTCTTTCAAAGCTACGGGCCTATTGGTTCAAGTGATTCCAGCGGTACGATGGATAGGTATCGCACCTCGTTTGAAAGACAAGTTTAACAACTTAGGATCGAGTGGCCCGAGATACGGCTCGAATGTCTGTGCGTATTGGACGGCGATGGGCAGACGGGGAGTTATGAGTGTGTGAAGGGCGTCGAATGTGACGAGTTTTATTCGGGGTGGCATCCCAGGCATCAGGGTTATATGAATTGTTAAGATACTTATGGGCTAAGGCTGGTATAGACGACGAGCAGAATGATGACGGTTAAAGCTGAAGTTGGGCCACAATCCCTCCAATATGAACTGCTACGGGAGCACCGGCCCGATAGATCCAAATTCAAACGCGTCCTTCGAAAGTTCGCGTTTTGTGCCACCACGAACCCGTCCCCGTCCAACCTACACTCCAAACAGACTCATTCATCCATTCATCCTCTCCAAAAATGAGCACACCATCCACATCCACACCTTCGTCTTCCTCATCGTCATCAGTACCTCCAGAACAATTCAAAGCCATCGTCCGCCAGGAAGAAGACCGTCTACGAAAGATGCACCCCACACCTGAGGATATCCCAGGTTGCATGACCGTCTTTGACGATTTCTTGAAGTGCAACCGTGCGTTCACTCTCTTGTCCATCTTTCCCTCCACATCTAACACCTCATTCTCAACTCCTTCCAATGACATACGACCTCCCCAGTCCTCGGCAACCAATTCCGCTCCCTCTGGCGCTACGGCCAATCCGCAAACTGCACCACCAAACTCCAAGACTTCAAATTCTGCATGTCGATAGCGCGGCTAGAGCCGGATGAGAAAAGGGAGGTGTGGATACAGAGGAGGGCGGAGTGGTGGGCGAGACGGAGGACGGGGGTGAGTAGTGAGAATGTGTGGGAGGCTAGGGGGTGAGTTCTTTTCTCTCTACCACATTTCGAGACCTGGGGATGTTCTTGGGTTGGCTGGAGGTTGTTGGGTCTGGAAACGAGTGTGCTGATGCGGTGGTGGATGTGCGATAGGGAGCCTATAAAGGATTATCCACCGCCGATGGACGCAGAAACACTGGAGGCTTTACGAGTCGGATCGATACAGTCGGCAACTATTGAGTGATCTGGTTCTTCGAGTCTCTGGTGAGGTCATTTCTTAGTGAGTTGGGCTTCTGCGTCGTTTCGTTCATGGATTGTGGGCCACATGCTTTCGTAGAATAATATACTGTGAGTTCTTCCACACGATCCTAAAGTTCCTGCAATTTTGCTCCAACTGATACGCTTGGTTTTGCAACTGAAGGTAAATCGATTTAAATGCATTGCTATCAACCGCCCCCTCTGCTTTTATGAAATCAAAGCCTCGACTTCACTTTCCAAGTGTGGTTGTGGCGTATGTAAGTTAGTCCGTGGTGGCCACATTCTTGATCTCATATGTGCAGGTCGACACATCCTTTGTTACGACAGTACTTCAGGCTACCACAGAACGTCCCTCAAAAACTTCTCCGTCAGGGACTATGCAGCTCCTCGGCGAGGAGTCGAACCTCGTTCTCGCGTTCAATACTCACATTCGAACTTTGGGAACATATCGTGCGTGTATTGACCGGTATACCACCGAGGAGATGGGTATTTGCATGCTTCCTTTGACTTCTGGGTGACGTTTTGATGGACGGTGTGTGGCGCGAGCCAACCAGGCCGCGGGATGTTTTTTTCATATCTAGGTCCGCACGCACGCTCCATATCTTTCATGTCTACGTTGTCTTGGAATAAGCTCTAATAACATTCCGTCATACTACGTACACGTACCGTCCCTCACAAAATGTGGCGCCATAGGAAAAACTGCCAAGCTCCTCGACGAGGAGTCGAACCTCGTTCTCGCGTTCACAAAGCCATGGAATCGACCCAACACATATTGCACGCGTGTATTGGCCGGTATACCACCGAGGAGATGAGAAGAAAGAGGCTTCCTTTGTTTTGGGTGTCGAGGCTTTGGGTTGTCGGTGTGATGGAAGGTGAGTGGCGTGAGTCGTGTTGCGCGATTGACCGTTTAGATGGCGCTTTTTTCTTCTTGTCATGCATAGGTCGACAATTGCAACTCAAATCCTTTGCCTTTTGACAATAACACTCCGTCATACCACATGTCGTCCCTCAAAAATTGCATTGAGGAATGACTCGTTCTAATCATGCAGCTCCTCGACGAGGAGTCGAACCTCGTTCTCGCGTTCAATGCTGTGAAGATATAAATTGTTATGGAGGCCCACACATTTTACGCGTGTATTTGCCGGTATACTACCGAGGAGATAGAGAGGAAGAGGGCTCCTTTGTTTTGTGTATCGCGGCTTTGGGTGGCGTGGTGATCGATGGTGAGTGGCGGGAGTAGGTTAGGATCGCATCGCGCGACTGACCACATTTTTGCCATGCCTAGGTCCACATGTCCTATGGCCAATCCATACCGAGTTGATCCATAGAAATGGCGAGACTTGAGGCTATCACAGAACATCCCGCAAAAATTGCATTAACTGCGTTTAACTTGGAGTCGCAGATAGCTCCTCGGCGAGGAGTCGAACCTCGTTCTCGCATTGAACTGTCGTCCTGTGTAAGACATTTAAGTTGTACGCGTGTATTTGCCGGTATACTACCGAGGGGATAGTGAGGAAGAGGCTTCCTTTGCCTTGGGTAGCACTGTGGTGGATGATCAGTGGCGTGAGTAGGTTACGGTCCCATCGCGTGAGTAACCCCTTACAGGCAATTTTTCCTCATTTCTAGGTCGATATGTCCTTTGTCACAGATGCAAAGTCCTACCAACACTCCGGACTACCACACGTCATCACTCAAAAATTACATTCGAGCAAGGAGCCGTTGAGACAGGTCCTCGACGAGGAGCCGAACCTCGTTCTCGCGCTCATTGTACTCCGTGGTATGATAACATTGTACGCGTGTATTTGCCGGTATACTACCGGAGAGATGGGGAAGAAGAGGATTTTTTCCTTCTCGGACGGTCTCGAGGCTTTGGGTGGTGTTGCGGTGGGTGGATGGATGATGAGTGGCCATGGACTGCTACAGAACGTTCTCCAAAAAGTTGCATTGACTAAGCCCGACCAAGCAGCTCCTCGACGAGGAGTCGAACCCCGCCCTCACGTTCAATGTACTCCGCGGTATGGTAACATTGTACGCGTGTATTTGCCGGTATACTACCGAGGAGATGGGGAGGAAGAGGATTCCTTTCTTTTGGGTATCTTGGCTTTGGGTGGCGCTGTGATGCATGAAAGGATGATGGCGCGAGTAGGTTTGGGTCGCATCGTGCCACTGATTACCCACGTTCCACTCGCACTGCATTTCAAAAAATAAATAGTTAGACTTCGAAGACATACTTCGACGATCCCACAAAAGTACATATCAACCACGACATGGCTCCCTGGCGGGGAGTCGAACCCCGCTCTCGCGCGAACGTCTATGGACGCAAGGGGTGACGGTTCATGACAGGCGCGTGTACTGATCCGATATACTACCAGGGACCTCTCTTACCCTGGTCTTTTTTTGTTTTTCATCTGACTTCGGTCGTTGCTTTGTCTCGTCTCTTGCTTTATGAGCCACTTCGGGATAGCCCTACGCCACTGGAGACGCTTTGTTCACCTGGGACTACCATAACGGCGAGTGGGTGATTTGGGAGGAAGTGTATTGTTTATTAGACTCGTATACCTAGGCTGATCATCACTCACAGGTATCGTCGTCATGATGCCTCAATCCTTCGTTCTAGCCATGACCCAAATTTTGAAGTCGGTTACTGGGCTGTGATATTCTTCGGGCTCACCGACGATGGAGAATCCGAGTTTCTTGTAGACTTCGACCTGCGTCACATCATTAGTCATTCCGCAGTCTGAAGTTTGACTCGGATCCAGCAGAAGTGGAACATACCGTCGGTTCCTCGTCTGTCTCCAAACAAAATTTCTCTCCGGATTTCGCAACCTGCCGCAATGTATCGATACCAGTCAGCTCATGCTTCACTTTCAATGATTACAAGATGATCGGCGCCCACATTCTGGTATACGAATTCGATTAACTGTCTCGCCACGCCTCGTCTCTGTGCTTCCGGTCGTACACCTATCATCTGGAGGTTCCAGGACGCTTGTTTGCCATCTTTACCGAGCGTAAGAGAGGTATGTGATTTCTTCTTCGGGATAAACTGGTCGTGTCCAACGGCCACACATTCAGTACGATAATATACACCGTATGTTTGGAATGGAAGAGGGAGGGGGAGGGTCATCAGAGAGGGGGACGAACATATTCAAACCACCATGTATGATGCTGGGGCGGGAAGTCCGCGAATAGTGTCTCAAAGCCGTCATCGATTTTCGTTTTGGAGTTTTCTGCAAGAGCATCGCCATCATCGCTACATATGGACATCTGGTTAGTATTACGGAGGAATTGAAACTCCACTTTCGATCGTTCGCGAAGAGATACCGAACGTACGGGGCCACCAACAAGCCCGGAGCCATTCCAGGAGGGTACCACGCCGCCACGCCAATCAACCTGTCTTTACTAGCACTAGCGCTGCCACCGCATGCTGCGTCAAATCCAGTGCCGGGGGAGGAGGGAGAAGTGGCGAAGTAGACTTGACCATCATTGAGCGCTGCGAGGAGGGTGGAATGCATGTAGCGGGTATAGAGAGATGCGTCGGCGTTCGTTAAGGCTCGAAAGAGGGGATCTGCAGGATGGTGGATGAGATCCAAGGGTCTCGAGGATGATAGGTGTGGTATATTTTGAACGTACTGTCTTGGAAGGCTTCGATCCACACGTTTGTGGCGTCTTGGATTTGGGCGTCTGGAACGATGATGGTCATGGCGCCGGATTGAGTGGGTGTGCCAATTGACAGAAGATATTACACTCACCGCTTATATTCTTGGGATCAACAAGACGAATCTCGATGTTTGAAGCGATGGCCATATCAGCAGTTCAGGTTCAAGATGGTATCACACTGAGAGAATGGTTCGAAGTAGTTCATCTACTCAACTGAGCTCCGCGGAAGTTTCCGCTACTTTTGCTTCCACACGGAATTGCCCGGGGCGGGCCACACAATGGTGCCACTGGACGAGACTGCTCAAAGTGGAGACAAAAGAGAGCGTTTGGACTCCTACTCCCTGGCGAGGAGTCGAACCCCGCTCTCGCGCAAGATGGAAGACTTCAAGCACCAGAAGACAAACTGCGTGTACTAGTCCGATGTACTACCAGGGACCTATCAAGACCAAACAGCGAAGCAGTACGACGTGAAAAAGAACAAAGAAGATGACTCGGTCCTTTGTCCTAAGTGCAGAGAAATAAAATAAACAAAGTAGTTGAATACTTTTATGTCCGACACGAGCAAACCGCAAGCCTTTGTCGAAGAGATTAGACTCTGAGAAAGTCCGCCTTAACTACGCCACCCATATACCAATCCAAGCATAGTCTCTCAAGCCTCCTGTTCGGTCTCCCTTTTCTCCACGTCCGTCACAACGGCTATGGAATTCCTCCGCCGTCTCTCCCGCCAGATCGGCCCCCACTTCATCTCAATCGCCAAAACTGGGCCTCCCACCACAAGACATATTCCAGCGATGAGAACGAAGGTCCATCCTGGACCGTGGAGAGCGGTGAGAATGAGGTCGATGACGGAGACGAATGCGGCGCCGAGGGAGGAGCGAACTAGGTTGTTCTACGTGATTAGAGTATCAGAGTCAGATGTGATAATCCGAAGATATGGAGGATGCAATCGGATGAAGGCAGCGGATTGAAGGCGGGAGGACATGAGTAGATGCGCTTACGCAGGCAGTGATAGTTGAGCCTTGGGTCGGAAAAAGATCCACCAGAAGGATCTGCGCGGTATTCATCTGAGCCATGACCATGAAACCTACTATAAACGTCATCAGGCAGCGGGTTATTCACCGCTCATAGAGACCCCGCGAATAAATATATGGACGTGCCGACAATCTGAAGTAGCAGCGGTCCGGCCATATTGACCTTGGCCTGGAGACACCAGCCGTATCCGACAACGCAAGCGATGAAAGTCATGAGGATGAACGGCATGGTCCTCAATCTGGCTTTTTCGATCGGGAACCCCGCTTCAACTTCTTTACGCCTGTCTCCACGTCCTGCATCATCGCTAACAGCTCCTATAGCCTCTTTTCCTTCATTGTTATCGGTCTCTTTTTTCTTACCCAGCGCTCTTCCAACCCTACCGTATTCCCAATCCAAAAACCTGCCCACCGCCACACTGCCCGCCATCATCCCCCCTCCCATCGCCAAGAAAACTAGCCCCAGGTCCGTCTGACTCAGCCAAGGATAAGTAGTGACGAAGAGGGTGGAAATAGAGGCGGAGACGGAGTAGGAGGCTGCGTTGATTATGCCGGTGTAGAGTAGGATGAGGACGATGTCGGGGTGGGTAAAGGCCTTGAGAGGGTTTGTGAAAGGCTTTTTAGGCTTAGAGTCATGGGAAGGGGGTTGTGGTGCAGATCTGAGGGGACGCTGCCGGTGCCGACCTACAAGAGGGATGAGGGGGCAGTAGATTGCGGAGGGTTTGGTGCTTCCGTCACCCACGATTGAGTGGAGAGTTTCGGGTAGGAATCTGGGTGTCCGAGTAATCAACAGCTTAAACAAGGATGATAAGAGGGGCACCTATAGCAGAAGAATTAGAAAGCACACCGCAGATGCGATAGCCAAGAACCAGAATATCGATCTAAACAACGACGCAGTGAGTGACTTGAACGAAATAACCTGACGAGCTAACGCACCGCCACCCAAGACCTTGTGAAAGTGCACCGCCGAGAACTGAAGGCATTGGGTCGGTATAAGTGCATTATTAGATATAATATTGACGCGGCCAACGTACTTGGCCCAAGACACGGACCCACCATAGGTCCAATCCCCATAAACCCAAAGAACGTCCCCCTCTCATGTGGCTCCGATATATCCGCCACTACGCCTGCACCTGCGCGATGGAAATCATCCATGTCAGGCCAGGTCTGAATGCCGAAGCCATATATTGTAACAACGCAACGAACTCACTGAGGGCAATCGTACTCGCCGAGCCTGCAGCCTGCACACATCTCAACAGCATCAACAACCAATACGCATTCGTCGGCACGAGCGCAAGTCCGACGCAGGTTAGGCAGAGGACGAGCATGCAGGCGAGGAAGAAGGGACGGCGGCCGTAGTGGTCCGCAAAGGTTCCCCAGAAGCTCGGGGCTATTCATACGTTCGGCAAGTTGAAGTGTTTGTTAGTACGTCCTCGAGTGACGAGGGAGCAGGGAGGGGAGGACGTACCAACGGCTTGCATGACCATATATACTGTTATGGTAAGATTGATGAGCTCGACGGAGACGTTGAATTGAGAAGCTAGAGTTGGAAGAGCGGGGAAGTAGATGTTTGAGGTGAGGGGACTAGTGTACATGAAGGACCGAACGGTTAAGGTCCATCAGTTCGACTCCAAGAGTAGTATTTGCGCAGAAGATGAATACAACAGCTAACCTGAAAGTCCCAGCAAACCCACAAATCGCGACGATGAACCATTTTTCTCCGTGTGTGAAGATACTCCTGTGATGTCCTTCGCTATCAGTAGACAGGCGTCCGTGAGCAGTAGAACTGCGACGAGAGATCAATCGTGAATCGTTTTGCGGTATCGGCGCAATACTGGTGGAGGGCTCGCCCACAACTGGTGCATGCGCAACACTATGTGCAGATGTGGGTTCTTCAATGGCTTTTAGGCTCGATTTGATGACATGCTCTGATACGGGCATGTTGACAAAGGGCTCCTCTTGAACAAGACGCGTTGCTCGACCATTCCTACTTTGAGGCAAGCTTTATATTACAGGGCATCCGCACGTCGAGTCACAATTTGTCTGCTTCGATTCCACTTCCGTTCCAATAATGTCGACGAAACGTCGCGACAGCGTGGATGCGTTGTGTAAACCGGGTCCGAGTGGATGAAAGCATGGGCATAGAGGCGGAACATGGCCCAAAACCACCCAAAACCGAAGAAGAAGCGCTGAGAAGGGTGCGAACGCGGCGAGAATCGGAGTCGGACACCGCTGGGCAGAGGGTTCGAGGTAGCGAGTGACCCTGAGCGGGTGCGATAGTAAAGAGATCAATTGACGACGGCGCGAAAGACTTGGGGCAATCCACGTAGATAGGAAGATAAAGACATCAATAAACATGTGTCCTTGTTCCTCAAAAGGCCTACACTTAGAAAGGTCGACAGGTGTCGATCGTTCATTAGCGTACACGAACATGCGATCTGACATCGTCCAGTGCGTATACATCTCGGCATATGTGCATGGCGACTAGCTCACGCAGGAGAAGATCTCTCTCCTCGTGGAAGGTTCTTCTCGCTGATGATGACCACTTAGGATTCAGAGCACTGGGCGAGGTTGGAGGAGCGCGTCTCGTGACTTCTATCTATTCCGAAACGCGGGTCTAAACAGTTAAGTGAGCGATACCAAAGTTTGCGACATAAATTCGGTCTTACAATGATGGAGCATGAAGTAGCTTCCTAGCGCTGATTGTCAGTCTGTATCTCATCCATGGGGACACGAACAAGGCGTTCCCCTGCGGGTGGCGCTGGAACGTCCTCCTCCTCTTCACGTATCTGTTCCCTGGTGGATACTTAAAATCCTTCGGTCAGAAGATTTCATCGAATATGTGTTCGGTACGTTTGACTTACAGAAAGTCTCCAGAATCTTGAACATCTGGGGCCACTGCGCGAGAACCTGGCCGTGCACTTTGGTCATGGTAGTATCAGCACCAAGAACCGATAGATAAAGCGAAACAAAAATTGTCACCTATCCCAGCATCAGCCATAACATCACAGTCTGCGCTCAGGCCCTCAATCCGCTTCACGAACATAGCACTGGCGCGATCGAGTGCGCATACCGCATCGTATTCTTTCTTCTTCTCGCTGAGCCGCGACAAAGCTGCTGCGCTTGGAGCTTGCGACTGAGAGCCTCCGGTAATGTGTGAGGCGCGTAACGATGCTTTTGGATGGGCCATAATTACTCTCGTGCACGTTGCCTACAGGATTTATCGTGTCTCAGTCAAGTTGTGGTTGGGGATAAAGGAGGTTTGCTGAGGTCAGCGACGCGTCTGTGGCGCAAGCCCTTGAGCTTGAGCCGGGTTGCCGGGCCCCGAGGCCAGAGTCCCACAGCCGTAATGATACAGGTTCGTTACAAACTTGCTCTTGACCTCCACCATCCTCTACACCTGGCCTGTCCTACGATAACACACCAACGGGATATAGCTGGTACGAGGACTAATAGGTGTACAGGAAATGTACAATTGATCTAATGACTATATAGTTCTTCTGCCATTGAGATAGACGCTTGCCTTGCGCGGACAGAGTGTTTTGTCGGACTGAGGACTCTCAGGCCGTATCCTTGCTTCCCAACTCCAGTTCGTTAGCTGAGACGAGCTCTTTGGCTGAGAATACCTGAATATGACTCTCAATGGAACCAATCTCACCGCCACCACATCCCAGCAACCCATGTCACAATCGACACCGCCATCTCTGCCCCAAGACTTCCTGATTGACGGGCTGCTACCCCACACAAATGGTTTCGACGAGCATGAACCACCAATAGAGTTGCTGGAGAGGGAACTGCCTATGGTCTGGGATGGTCAGTTCCCGCTGGGAGATTTGGTCCAGCGAGTGGTCCAAGCATGCTATGCCGAGTTGAGCGAGATGGCTGAAACGTGAGTCTTGTTCACTTCGGATTCTGGCCTCTTCATGAATGCGTGCGCCGTGCAATATATGTTCTTCCTTTTTGGATCCCTACATGCAACATGCAAACTTGCCCTGTCCAGTTGAACTCGGAACTTGTGTGTGAGTTGGACTGAGGTGTCGCTGTGGCACAAGTTTTGGGTGGCGTAAGATATTATGACGTCCGAGACATCACAACATGATCATACCTGCAGATATTGTTCACAACTGACACCTTTGATCCTATATCTAGCTTACCTGGGATGTCGGACACCGCTCGAAAACGAAAAATAGCAGATTTCGTGGTCCACTGGAAAAAACAAATCGTTAAACTGTACGCCGTGGCCAAATGGTCAAGAGATGCTGACATTGTACAGAAATGCATGGTAGGTCTCCTACTGTCCCTCAGCTAGCAGTTATTTTTGACAGTAGATGGTCTCGAATAGAATATTACAGCGTTCTTGATGACTCAAAATCAGCAGTTCGAGCATGCCATCGAGGCTATCAAAAACGCAAGGAACCAACTGGATCCATCACGGTATGCCTGATTCTTGCACACTAGTGGCTCAGAGCTCAGACCAATGCCGTTAAACAGACTACGAAATCACGACCTCCTAACATCTCTGGACGTACTGACGACTGGGTCGTATCGACGATTACCTTCAGCAATCAAGGTGGGCCCACCCCCATTCTCCATCTCGGTAGAAGCTGACATCGCGCTGCGACTACCCTCAGAGCTTCATCATACCACCGACACCTCTCACAGACGCGGAAGTGGCGAAGACAATGTCTGATATAGAGGCTCTCATCC
This sequence comes from Stereum hirsutum FP-91666 SS1, assembly GCF_000264905.1. Taxonomy (NCBI): domain Eukaryota; kingdom Fungi; phylum Basidiomycota; class Agaricomycetes; order Russulales; family Stereaceae; genus Stereum; species Stereum hirsutum. The sequence goes on from NW_006763152.1 coordinate 127,506, forward strand.
GGTATCGACTGCGGATGCAGGAACTTGTACCTGTTGAGATGTCGAGGTATCGAATAGGTTTGTGCTTTTGTTCTCCCTTCCGAACTGGGAATGCTATCTATGCGAAGCTCGTGATGCTGACAATGGCGCTACAGCGGACGGCCGGGTATTCTTCACCGTTCCGAAGCTATTCGAGTGTTCCCTGTCTTTACAGGGAGGCAAGAAGAATGACGGGTGGTTCTTCGTGCACGTCGAGTTTCTCTTCAATGTCGGGGGTGATCACACTGGCATGCAGGGTATACCATATCTTCTCTGGTTTCTTTGCATATTCCTCATCCTATAATCTTGCGCACAGAGTTTCCTCGAATACCAAGCGGGATTCTGAAACAACACTTGACCAATGAAGCGGACTCGCAACTAGGTCATTATTTACCATTCTCACAAGACTTACAGCTGCCGCCGGGTGTTGAACTTCCACCACGACCACAACTGCCTGAAGGAGTTATCGACTCACCGCTTATACGGGTGTATAACTTCCTTCGTGAGTTGTTCGCATAATCTTTGGACAGTGCTAGACTGACGAAGCGAAACTGACTGTATGTGCAGAGATCATGTCGATGTCGTATCAACTTGAGATCCTTTGCTACCAGGTGAGTAGTTCCTTCTGGCAAGGATGTGTGACCGGCGTGAGGGACGAGACTGATGGCGCGAGGATGCTTTTGTAGGCTGAGCGCCTACGATCGCTAGGCTGGGCCGACTTCTTGAGGGTGGTGATGAGCAGGGATCGTAAGACACTGACCATCACATACTGGATGTACGCCCCCCATCCTTTACCAAGAGCTCTCTGCACTACTGACATCCCCCCTTCCCTTCCACCCCTTTCCGTAGCCGCAAACCGCTACCTACGGGTCCCAATGCCCCCCGCATCAAACCCGCGAAACTCCCACCACACGGCGGAACCCTTACCATTTCGCTTGTCTCCTCTCCAGCACCGCGACGTTCACCACGGTCTCGTGTTCTTGCCGAGATCCAGGAAAAGACGAAGTTGAAGGCGAGACTGGGGAGGAAACCGTCGGATGAGGTAGAGGGAATGATGTGGGAAGTTACTTGGAAGCCGGAGGTTACGGCGTTAGGGGTGGACAGGATTCCGAGGGAGGATGCCGTGTTGATGGAGAAGGAGGTCGTTGTGGTGCGTGAACCTCCTCCGGGGAATCTCATGGAATTGTTACCCTCAGATACTGATTAGTGGCTGCTTGGTTGATTGGCCGATATAGGATGCGGATGATTTGGATCTGGAGAGCATGTTGAGGAAGGTCATCGAAAAGCACTCAAGAGGAATCCTCAAAGAGATCTACTCGAGGCTTATGCGTATGGTCGTGTTCTCCGCACCCGGATCTGTCATACTCACCACCCAAGGTATGCACACACAACCTTCCTGAGTGTTATCACATCTCCCTCTCTCTTCTCCTTGCATGGCATAAATAACTCCTATGACAATACAGACAACGAAATGGCTCTCCGCGTCCACCTTTGCGCTGACGAACTAGTTATCATCACCATCGACATCCGAATTGGCGAACTGAATCTGCGAGATACGGGCGATTTAGGCGCGGCAGGACGAGGGCAGAGATATGCGGTGATCACGGATAAGATCAACGAGAATCCGACAATGTTGCTGGATGCGCTTGTCAGACTCAGAATGACCGTATGTCCCTCGTTGTCCTTCCTCCTTGCTCTCTTAGGACGGAGACGAGATATTGACGTCGCCTTTGTGTGTCGGTGTCGGTAGACCATCGTCGAACTTGCTGAACAAAAGGCAAATTATTTGGGCATGCAAACGTATAGACAGAGAAACTTCTCACGCGAAGGTTTGTCCGCCCTGTCTCTTTGCAAGATCGACGCTCACATCATCCCATCCACATAGAATTCGCGAAACTCGGCCCAACAGCCCGCAGTCTACTCTTCATCCAACTCACGCCCTTCCCAAATCACTACCTCGTCCTCGTGGTCACGGATGACGACTTCCGGTACGCGCTCATTAACGTTACGATCGTGCCGGATAGTATGTATCAGAGCTTGGTCATGGAGGATATTGGATGGTTGGATGTCGCGAGGATATGCCAACCGCCACAGGTACCAGTCGCGGGTGAGGGTGAAGGCGGGAAAGTGTCGCTGGACCCGAAAGGCCAGAATGTTGGGCCAGGTGCTATGGTGGGAGATGCATCTTTGAGTCGATTTAGGATCGAGACGAGGGTCCTAAGGGAACTTTATGCTTACTGCTGGTGAGTCGCTCCATTCTTGTGTTCGTTGTGGCGTTACCAGCCCTTGCTTACTGTCGTCGTCATTTTCGATTCAGTGCACGAGTGGCCCACACCAAAGTCGAGAAGCAGTTCAAGGCCCGCGGCATCCCTTACGCCCACGTCAGCTCTGCTCAAACCAACCTCTCATCCCTTCCTTCCTCCCTCGACCACCTCCATTCCGCCCTCTCACACACAATCCCATCCCTCTGCGTCCAATCCTCGGACATCCTCTCCGGATCGCCGGCATTCGAAGCCGCCATGCCCAATATCCGTATAATACCTCTCTCCTGGTGGTCCACCACCTCTTCTACCCAACCCTCTTCCTTCTCTTCTTCGTCTTCCTCTATGTCATTCTACTCCGGTGGAACGAGGAGTAGTGGCGATCCACCACCGCAGGTCGTCACGTGCGTGAAACTGAAGTACGTGCAGCAACCTGTGGGGAGGAGAGCTGGGCTGGGGAAAGGTGTGATTAGGCCGTCGAAGAGGATCGTTTATGATGCGAATGAGGCGGTTGTCTGTTTTTTGGCGGATGAAGTCGAAGGTTGTGTCACAGAGTTCCTGGAGGAATGGGCGAAGGTGTCGAAGATTGTTGTGATCGCGAGGGAAGGTAAGCACTCGACATCGTCTTCTTGTGTAAAAATAAACGTTGAGGACTGATGGAATATACGTATACAGTCGCGAAGATGGCGAAGGAGAAGCAGTGGCAGGACGTCAGGCTTCTGTCGTTCGATTTGCAGACTGTCGAGTTTGCTTATGCATTGGTTCGTTCATCAAGCCTTTAACAGTGTTGTGACCGGACTTACATTATATACTTGTCTATAGGACTACACCGTATCTATCACCTGCACCGACCAACTCAGTACCTCCGGCGGAACGTACAACCTTCACTTCTCACGTATCCCATCAACACCCTCCACCGCCACGTCCGATAGCCAGCCTCCCTTTTCAGCTACAACAACCTCCTCCCCTCGAGGATACAACCCGCATACCGACGCCCAGGCTTTCTTCCGTAGTCTCCTTCGTCAAGGAAGGCTCTCTACTGCTTTACCTTCGCTTGTGTCCGTTCTTCGAGATACGGTTCCTGTTGTGGAAGTATTGGAAGGAATCCGTGCCGAAGTCGAGCAATGGAGCGCCGCATTGGACAAGGATGCGATGGACGTGGATTCGTCTCCTGGCAAGGGGAAGGGCAAAGAGAAAGAGAAGGAGAAAGGGTTGTCAGACGTGGATACCTTCCCAAAGGCCGCGGGTTGGTGGCGAGTCGACTTTAGGACGAACGTAGAGGGTGGGAAGCAAGCGAGACACGCCCTCGATTTCAGACTTATGAAAGGAGGACGTGTTGGCATACTCGACGCCTCACACTCCCTTTTCCTGTCGACGCCTTCGTCTTCCTCCACATCAACCTCCTCTCTATCGGCCTCGACTTCGGCGTCCGCGCTATCGCAGGCAAATTCGCACTCGCACCTGCACTCTGATAAGGACAGGGAGAGCGCGTTGCTCCTGCAGCCTATTCCGAAGCTGAAACAGTTGTTAGTGGACGCTGTTAAGGAGGTCAAGGCTCAGGAGGGCACGAGGATAGAGGGGAAAGTGGCCGTTGTGGATGTGGGTGTCGTATGTGGGATTGAGGATGTGAAAGAGATAGGGAGTAGGGTTTGGGCTGGAATCGTGAAGGAGTTAGGTGCTGGGAAGGGTGTGGGCTCGGGTATTACAGCTAGTGCAGCTGTCAAGTGAGACCACCAGCCACGGGAGGCGTCGACGTTGTATTATTATTGTTTGATTGCTTGCATTACTTTCTAACTATGAGACGGTTTCAGATCAGAACGCATTCAATGACTCCTCTGCCGTGCACCCGCCGGAAGTTAGTAGACATGGGATGAGTAATGACTGAGCCTTTCTTCTACTGTTCCATGCACTCCAAGGCCATCCCCTTAAGCCTGGTGGTGAAGCTTTGAAGACCGGTTGGGTGAAACATAATCATTGTATGACTGCTGATACATTGTCCTAGGACTGACGGATCCAACGTGCACGTTCTGATAGTCTGACTCTGCAGAAGCAGGATAGAGTGGATCGTTGTAATGATGACGCTTAGTTACTCGCTCCAAGGTCGCTTCTGCAGACGGAGAGGGAGGCCGCAATGTCTAAATGCATTCAAAGCTTTAAATTCGGACTCGGAGGACGAGGGTCGGTTCGCGGTCGGCCTCACACAGTCTTCTATGATTAGTCCACGAGCAAGTCACTCTAACCCTTGTACCGAGATTTGCGTGTGTAAAGTAGCTCATCGCCCCCTTCTCTCCGCTGTGAGCGCCACTAGTACTGTCGTACGCCACTATTACAAGTGGACCGCCGGGAGACACGTAATTTGCCGGTCGTCCGGACCTCGCCTGGCTAATAACAGTGTTCGAACTTCTTTTGTGTGCTACTTCCATCTCCGAGTCGGCTTCAAAGAGAACACACGAATACATCTCCCAGCCTTTTCAGCTCACTGAAAGCGCAGACAACATACCATAACGCTCTTTAGCACTGGCAGGTACAAATATTGCCGCTGGTAAAAATTAAATCACGAATCGGCGGCTATCGCTCTCACGGGACGACCCACCTCGTTGACTCGACTCAGTTTGTGCTATGTTTACTATCCGGATCGTGGGTTGGTTCATTGCGACGCTACCGACGCATCGCCGACGGGATCAAACTGGGGGAACCGGAAGGCAGGCCACAGGGCATATAAGGGCCTTGCCAATTCCGGTCCTGCACTTTCCTTCAACTTCATCCTCTGGCTCTTCTGGTCTAGGGTTGGCTCCTTCAATCTCTTACCATGTCGCAGCGCGAATCTGTAGGCTCTGGATCTGGTCGGGACGTCACTCCAACGCCCGATGACAACAAGTCTACCAAGGGACATGACGAAAAATCTACTGTTGGGCAGGAGGCGTCGGTGACACCGCCAGCTTCGGGTTCCCAGGAGAGGCCGTATAGCGTCTTCACGGCCAGAGAAAAGTGGTTCTTAGTGGCGTTGTGTGGTCTTGCTGCCATGTATAGGTCTGTATTTTCTTCTCCTTCTTTGTATTGTTCTTTTTTATACCCCACACTTGACTGAAACGCCGTCTCTCGTAGTCCTCTCACCGCGAATATATATTTCCCAGCTATTCCCACTATCGCCGATGCATTCCACAAAAGGTGTGTATATTATAACAATTATAATAAGTTGGATCTCTTATTAGTAATTGAACATGTAGTGTCGAATTGATTAATCTTTCCGTGACTGTGTATATGGTTGTTCAAGCTATTGCGCCGATGGTTTGGGGCACACTAGGAGACTATTGGGGGCGCAGACCATTGTTCCTTCTCTGCATGCTGATCCTCGCCCTGTCATCCATGGGGTTGGCTTTGACGCCTACTTCGGCATATTGGCTTCTCATGCTGCTGCGTGCGGTACAAGCAGGGGGCTCTGCGAGTACAGTGTCTCTCAGTGAGAAAACTCCCCACTTTTGCGAGGGTCAATTGTATACTGACGTGCGACGGACAGGTGTCGGCGTGATCGCAGATATTGCGAATCCTGGCGAGCGGGGAATGTTCGTCGGTGTTATGACGCTCGGTGGTGTGGTGAGTTCTCGTTTGGCAACGGATTTGATGAAGAAATATTGTTGACCTAAAATTCTCCCAGCTGGGTCCGTGTATAGGGCCAGTAATCGGTGGCGGACTCTCGCAAGGGCTGGGATGGAGGTACGTGATATATTCTAGCTTCAAATAGAAATTTCCCCGCTCACCTCTTTCAGGTCGATCTTCTGGTTTATTTGTATCGCTGCTGCCTTATCCTTCGTGTGGATGCTTTGGTATATACTTTCTTCAAGACCCCTCCTGCTCAAATATTCTCTAACAGAAACTCGCAGCGTTCTTCCTGAAACGCTTCGCTCCATCGTCGGAGATGGCAGTATTCGGCCACCCCCCCTCAACATGCCTCTCATCCCCATTATCGGCCGCAAATCACGCTCAGCCGTCTTACCCGACGCCGCAACGAAGCCTCCTCCTAAACCCTTCTCAAACCCACTCCGCCTCTTTTTGAATCCCGATATCGTCGTTCTACTCCTGTTTAACGGCATCCTTTACGCAGCTTTCTACTCCGTCACCGCCACTCTTTCCACTCTTTTCTCGGAAGCATATCCTTTCCTCTCCGAAACAGACCTCGGGCTGGCTTTTCTTGCCATCAGCGGTGGAATGCTCATCAGCTCGGTGTCCGTGGGGAAATGGCTCGATAGGGATTATGCGATGTTTAAAGCGAAGATGGCGGCGAAGGCGAAGGCCGATAAGGAGAACGGTATAGATGACGGCGCAGAGGATGCTGCGGGGAGGGATAAAGATGGGAATATTGATCCGAAGTTCCCGATTGAGAGGGCGAGGTTGAGGACGATGCCGATTTCGCTTGGGATTTATATCGCGTGTTTAGCGGGATACGGGTGGTGTTTGCAGGCGAAGGTGAATATTGCGGGACCTTTGGTGCTGCAAATCATCAGTACGTTCTATTCCAATCTCTCCTGTTCGCGGCGAGGAGGGCGGACACCAAAGACTAACTCAAAATGACCTGTCGCAGTTGGTTATACTTCCAACGCAGTCATGAACACGATTTCCATATTGCTCGTCGACCTCTTCCCCAAGCAAGGGGGAACTATCACTGGTTGTGTGAGCCTTCCATTTAGTTCTCTCGTCAAATCTCGATGACTTACTCCTTACTCTAGAACAACCTCGTCCGATGCGGTCTCGGTGCAGCCCTTGTGTCCGTCATCGATCTAATCCTCGAAGCACTAGAGCCGGGCTGGACATACGTCGTAATGGCAGCGATGTGTGTCGCCGTTAGCCCACTCCTGTTTGTGGCGATACACTTTGGGCCGAGATGGAGGGAAGAGAGGAGACGGAGAGTGAGTGGTCAAACTTAGAGCCTTCGTGTTGCGAGTTCCTTCCTATAATTACGGGTGTGAGATTAGACCGCGTGTGTCGTGAATCGACAATGAGTACATACATACAGGGCTAAGGCTCAATATTGAGGGTGATCTTGGGACGTATGAGATGTACACGCCTCGAGAGTCTGGTCTGGTTTGTCTTTATTACGATTTATCTCGGGTACTGCAACACGAACGTCCTACATACGCTTTGTGAGCTTACAGCCAGCGAAATTGATAGTCAGTGATAGTGTACTTCCAGAAATAAATCATAAGGAATAAAAAGTAATAGCAAGGATGTTACATGACCTCCCTGGCGGGGAGTCGAACCCCGCTCTCGCGCGAATAATTCCCGACGCCATCTATGACAGGCGCGTGTACTAATCCGATATACTACCAGGGACCTTGCTGGAGAATGCTGTACTAGTATAGATACACCGCCATCAGAGAGTTTGTCGAGGGTATACGTAGAATCTGCGCTCAACGTCGTTAATCTACGACCTCTCGTCGCCTGTAAAATTCTGGACATATTAAGACTTTATAGCCTTATTAAAGAAGTTTTTCTTGGCACGGTGAGTAGCAGAACTACCAAGCCCATGCTGAGTCCAGGTGACGGTACGAAGAAAGCTGTGTGGCGCCACAGCAGACTTTATTACCACATCAACAGAGTGCCACGTTATAGCTCAGCACTTGAGCTCAGAACCAAAAGCCCTGCTATAACGTTCACTCCGCAACCACCATATACCCCTTCTCATTACAATATCCTTGTAGTACTCGGGAGGCTTTCTGAAGTCCCCGCATCTCGTTTCCTGAACATGGACTACCTCAGAACCCTAGGATCTGCCGCTGTCTCATCCCTTGTCCAGAAATCAGGTCTCAACCTTCCATTCTCACTTGGCCAGAGAGTTTCTTCCTTCGATAACACCAGCATCTGGACATTGTATGACGGCACGAAACGCGTCTGTCTCTAGTCGTATGCAATATCCGTGCCGAATGACTGATAATTAATTCCAGGACGATGGATCCCCAGTCTCTATCTTTGAGTTCGATGGTTCACAGCCAAACAAACGAAATGTCCTACCACTCGCGAAGAACACTCTACGAAAACTTCGAGTTATGCGTCATCCAGACGTTCTCAAGTTTATGGACGCTGTCGAGACGGAGACAACAATTTACATCATGACCGAGCCGGTACGGCCTCTAGCGGCGGAGTTACAGTCGATGTCGGGCAAGAGTGTGCAGGATAAGCAGGACTGGTTGCTTTGGGGGCTTCACAGAATAACGGTGCGCTTCATCTCTTACTCAATCGTTGCTTTCGATTTGGACGACGGGGCGGCGGTATGTGGCTTGGAGGAACCGCCCCTGTTCGTGCCACTCATGCTCTTCACGCACAATTACCCCAACATCACGATTTCATTGGCCGCGATGGAATGGCATTCGTGAGCTAGCTGGGAGCTATGACATGCACGACGTGAAGGAAGTACTGGACGTCTGAGCCCGTTTGTGGCGGTGGCACGCCACAGCCATTTGATGGCCCCGTCAGTGACAGTTCAGTACGCTGCGTTTTCGTATTTTGATAGATTTCCCAGACTCCTACACCATACTCTTTTTCTTAATATGCTGCGAGGCCGGGCACACCATCCAAGAGGATCCAGTCCAATCATAGGCTCATTTTCACTTCTTTTAGACCGCATTGGCGTTCGTCAATGATCCCGGTAATTCGACTCATGGGAGCGTGCGGATTGGTTCTATCTTTTTATCAACGAGGGGAGAATGGAGATTAGGCGGGTTTGAGGTGTTGAGCAGTCCGAAGGATGAAGCAGCTGTTCTCTATGTACGTAGATTAACAGAGCCCTGTTCACCAAATGCCATTCATTTATTCATCTCATCTGTACACCCGTGTCTAGACTTACGGCGGTTTGATGGTAGAAGCCAACTCAATCGCCTCTCCTGAAGTCAAGAAGAGCGGTTGGTCTGCGTTGAAAGAGTAAGCTACTTCGTAATAAACAATCGTATCTCGCTGAGCATGGTCGAACAGGACACCTCCACCAGCTGCAGATGGCTATGCCCTCGCCTTGCTCATTCATGCATTATTCAATCCCGATGCACCACTACCACCTACGGTGCACCCACCTCATCCACCGCCACAGGCTTCATCTCGTGGTGCCATCCCAGCATCATTGTTCCCCTTCGTCAAGCGACTACTCAATCCTAATCCCAAGACCCGAATGACGGCTAAGATGTTCCTTGAGGTTGGGATGACGGAGTCTGCAAGTGAGGGTGGTTTCTTCAAACAAAACAGATTACTGCGCGTTTGTGAAGGCTTGGACGGTTTTGGTCTCATGGCTGAGGGTGAACGACTGGCTCTTCTACGGTATTTCGCCTCACCCACTTCATTATTAAGCCGTGAACAGACTAACACTTCGTTTCCAGAACAATCAAAGACGTGGCTCCTACCCTACCACCTACATTCTCCACCCATCTCATCCTACCTTCACTCCTCTCTTCACTCGGTGTCCCAGCACTAGCAACTTCAGCGTCCTCTATCCTCCCTCTCGTCATCCAGTTAGGCAAGAATGTCCCTCCGGAGGAGTACAGCAAGCTAGTTCTGGAACCTGTGATCAAGCTTTTTGAAAGCCCGGATAGAGGGACAAGGATGGCGCTGCTGGAGGCGTTGCCCGAATTCGCCGATAAGTTGGACAAGAAGATGGTGGTGGACAAAGTTTGGCCAAATCTGGTATGATGCCTTACTTGCTCTCATGCGCGATGGACGGAAGGTACTTACATGTGAACTACGGCAGCAAACTGGTTTCTCGGATACAGTTGCTGTGATCCGTGAGGCAACCGTTAAATCTATCGGGCTTCTCTCTGACAAGGTCAGTCTTCGAATTTCCCTTAGCCCATCCAGATTCCAACGTCTAATACCTGCCACCACCCAGTTCTCCGAGCGCATCCTCAACAATGACCTCCTCCGGCACCTCGCACGCCTCCAATCCGATCCCGAACCCTCCATCCGCACCAACGCCTGCATCCTCGTCGGCCGCCTGGGTCCCAATCTCGGATACAACACGAAACGCAAAGTGCTCATCATGGCGTTCGCAAAGGCGTTGAAGGACGAGTTCGTGCATGCGAGGGTGGCGGGTATCATGGCGTTTATGGCCTGTGTGGGGTGTTTCGAGATGGATGAGTTGGCGGGGAAGGTGGTGGGTTGTGTGGCGGGGGCTCTGGTGGATAAGGAGAAGTCAGTCTTATTGTTTTTACGTTCGGATAGCTGGTGGTGCGATGAGGTGGTTTTATGCTTGATGCTGACTTCTCATTTTTCGTAGACTTGTGCGAGACCAGGCGTTCAAGGCCATTGAGATGTTCATCAAGAGGTTGGAGACTCATGCCGCCACCATGGTAAGTCTAGTCGCACCCAATTCCGGCTTTCAGTCACTTATTATCTACGCCCTGCAGCCAGAAACCGCTCCACAGAACGAATTACCCGCCGCCCTTGGGGCTTTTGCACCACCAGCAACCAATGGCAGCAGTCAAGCCACCATCGCCAGCTCAGCAGCAGGTGCCGCCGGTGCACTCGCCGGCTGGGCTATATCCTCCCTCGGTAAAAAGGTTCGCCTCTCTTCTCCTTCTATCCAACGCCCCAAGACGTGGACTGTTTATGGTTCCAAATATGTTCTGATTATTCTTGGCCCGCTAGATCACCTCGAGCGAGATGCAGTCCAGTATCGAACCCGCAGCCTCAGGCTCCCAACTCGCCCCACCACCCGTCCCAAGCTCGACCCGCCCCGCACTCAATTCCTCTTTCTCCGCACCTCCAACACCTTCTATGCCTTCCATCCCTACCGCCACCAAACCGAAGCCCAGCGGTCTTGGTCTTGGGGCTGGGACGCATAGAGGGGCGATGAAGCTTGGCGGTAAGAAGAAGGGTGCGACGCTGCCTGGTGGGATGCCTGCCGAGTTGGCGGACGAGTTGGATGATTTCGATATGAATGGACATGGGAAGGATGATTTGGATGCGTGGGGTGTGGGAGATGGGGATTTGATTGATGTTAATGCGGACGAAGATGATTGGAGTACGTTTTCTTATTTCATTCGTTCCTTTCTTCCGGTTGTGGGTAAACCGTAAGGGATGCTGACCGGTAATTGATGGTCTAGGTGCCTTCGAAAGTGCGCCAACTGCGAAGGGTGCAGTGAATGCTGTAGGTCTCGGATTTGGGGATACCGCCGACGTTGTTGAACACGGTATCATCATTTCCCTCGTTATAGAGTGGACCCGAACTGACCGTCGTATTTGTGCTAGACGACGAAGACCCTTGGGGCGCCATCGACACCAAGCCCGCACCGACATTCTCCTCCCTTTCAACCCACCCCATACGCAAACACACAGCTCCTGCGCCAAAACACGCAACGCATGCACCACCGCTGTCCCTCGCGCCATCTCGCTCCTCGACGCTGTCACCTGCGTTATCGAGTCAACGTCCGACCCCGATATCGAGCCCGAAAGCGGCTGAGCATGAATTGACGGCTCCGCATGCGGTGAGTACGGTGGGTATGTCGAAGGAAGAGAAGGCGGCGGAGATGGCGAGAAGGAAAGAGGAGAGGAAGCAGGTACGTGCTTAGTTTTTACTTTCTTCATCTGGTAGCCGTCCTTGAGGCTGACTGTCGTCGTCTGTTCTTCGGAAATTCAGAGGATCGCGCAGCTGAAGGAGCAGAAGAAAGTGACGAGCCCGAAGGCGTAAATTTGCTATGTCGTCGTCGTCGAAGGGAAGAGTTATGATCCTGTTTCCTACTCTATGTGATTTATACGGTACTATGGGACAATTGATACGGTATACTCGACTATTTGACTATAAGTGATATGGCTCGACAGACGGTCCTCATTCGGATTATGCAGAGCATAAAGTACGGTAGCAAGAAATCGTAAAACAGGGAATAGAATGTCTAATGAGCAGTGGCGAACGAGTCGATGAACCTCACAAAGGTGGCGGAGCGTTCTTCACCAGTCCGAGCTCCTTCCTTCTCTCTACCCTCGCCCTAACGGCCCAAAACGCGGACTGGTGCGTCTTACCGCCTCCTGGAAAACCGAGCTTGAAGCACCCCTCGAACACCTCCTTTGGTCTCGTGCTCTTCCCCTTAACAGGCAAACCCGACTCCGCGGGTGCTTTTCCTTCTCCCTCTCCCTCGTCCAGTTCCACCCATGCCCGAGTTAACTTGAATATCCCCTGTCCACCTCCACCCAAAGTACTCGTCTCACCCACAACACCCATTCCATCGGGTATATCCTCCATACAATGAAAGAATCCTCGCTCCGAACCTTCAAAAACCACATGATCAACCTCTCGAAGATCAAGCAGCCTTATATCCCGAGGCCGCTCCTTCTCATCCATAATCCCTCTCGCCTTCATCTGTGATGGTGCTCCCCTATCATTATCATTAGCTGCAGCAAGGTAGAATTGCGCCGTGTAGTCGTTTCGCAGCTGGTAAGATATCATCTCGTCGTATAGAGCCTGGTAATTCGGAAGTGGCATGGCTCGTGCAAGACCTGTGCCGAGAAAAGCGTCTTTGAGGAAGGGAAGACTCATATCGTATAGGTCGAAGTTCCCTGCGAAGATGGCGGCGGCGGGTATTCGATGGGCGTGGACATGGGGGTTCGAGCCTGCCGAACCAGAGGCTGAAGCGGATGTGGTCGCAGTCTTCGTCGCATCCGTCTGGGCATTCATGCCGATTTCGATAGCAGAAAGAGGTTCGGAATGGTCATGACCATTTAGTGGCAATGGTGGTGGTTGGAAGTCAGACTGCCATTGAGTCTGGGACTGAGACTGGGATTGCGAAAAGGATACGGGAAAAGAAGGATCCAGTTCTCCGGGGTCGGAGCGTGTCTCGACGATATCGGTGACGGTTTCTCCTTCAGCGTCCATCTCGGAGTTGTACCCTGTTGCTTGTGGTATTGGTGTGAGTTCCTTGGGTGTTGGTGTTGCCGCACGCTTCCTCGAGCGAGATTTAGGGTTTGCGGTGCGTTTGGAAGTGGTTTTGGGCGATGATTTGGGCGCAGTGGGTTTTATAACATTATTACGCTTTCGTTTGGGTTCAGGGGTGACGGGATCTGCTGTCTTCCGTTTTCGGCCATTTCTTAGAGGAGTTTGGGCCAAAGGTTTGGTTCTCATTTGCCGAACGGATTCTTCTGCAAAGAGGGAGGTGGTCAGACGTGTCGAACTTGGAGCAGTTGTAAGTAGACTCCTGACGAGTATGATTTGACTCGCGTGGATAGGAGCTTTGTGAGGATTGTAACGGGCGCCACAGCATCTGGGCCACATTACGGGCTCTGTCGCAGAGAGTAACCTTCAGGAGTACATTTGTGAAGACGCAAGAGGTGTACTCAAAGTTGGGTGGTGGGAGAGAGTAACGAGATGAATTCATAACTCACCGGCATAATCATCCGGGACAATCTCCTCGAGGAAACTATATTGCGAGGCTTTAGGACGCGGTACCATGCCGACATGACCCCAGAAATCATCAATCATCTCTTCTGACTCCACGAAGGACTCTGCAGGTTCCCATCTTGTTGGGTCGTCAAACAGTTTCAGATGCGTTGTCTATACAAGCACGAATGCTGAGAGAAAGGTGAGACGTACGAATTCTCCTCATTGCTGTATCCTTGCCACTAAGGTAATTGCATGGACGTCATCAGATACATTGCATGCTCATGATACGTCTGCTTCTGACATCCATACCTTCACTCGGTATTTCTGAAAGGAAACAACAGAAGTTAGCTACGTCTTGGCTGTACCGTTGTGGGAATCAAGACCGGCAAAGAGGCATACCCATAGCTTCTTAGAGTTATTCGGACCCGTCGTGAATACACAAGCTTTGAGTATTTTCTCTAGGATTATGAGCCGTAATTATAAGAGACCAAAAATTAGACTTCTAACCACGGACACATACCGACAGTATACTCATTCTCCTCAGTAACGGGTTCAGGACCTTTTTGAGCCATCGCGGTCGCAGGTCAAAGTAGCACAAGCAAAGCACAAGCGCGTTGTCACGAAGGAGATGTGACGCTATCCACGTGAACGTGACTAATGGTGGATTCCTCCGTAAAGGCTGTGTGGCGTCTGCAGCTTTCAGCGACGTCGTGGCGTTTTCCGTTTAGCAAGTTCGACAAGATCATCAACGACCTAGCTTCACTACTTGAGGATCCCACGACGGATGTAGGGTATGCCTGGACGAAACAATGACGAGCTGCCGCTGAAGATAGAGGAATTACGTCCCCCGACGTGGCTCCTAGAAGCCCACACTTCTGCGGATCTAGGTACTGTTCAACTTTGGTGTCTGCCTCTCAATGTGGAAGATTGACTGACCAAACGAAAACCACAGGGTATATTGGGTATTACCCCCCTCGACCAGATCAAGAGGAAGACATCCTCACCGAGGTCGCTGTCAAGAATGGGCTCGCTCTGCCTGCGTCCGTAGCGGTGCGTACAGGACTTGCTGCTGGACATACGGACCAGTTGGTGGTCATAATATTTACTGTGATTTTCTGTGCTTGTTCTAGGCGGAAACGTGGAGTGCACAAGCCATAGTCAAGGACAATCTTGCTTACGAAAATGCAGTGTCTGACCTTGAAGAGCTCATGAATCAAATATTTGCTAGGCGGGCAGAAGCCATCCCAGCGATTTCGTAGGTCTTTCCTTTCTATCATAACACATCATAGTGCAGTCTGTCAGTACAGGCTCTATCGTTGGTTTGTATGCTGGACTGTACCCGCTGTAGGGACGCCACACTACGCCTCGTGCCACACTCCTTTCACAGTGAACAATGCTCTTCGGATACTGACATTATCTTCTTGGCAGGCCTTCATCCTTCAAAATACCGTCGCGAGTTACTCTCAATGATGCGCGACGGACTCAGTGGTTCCGTGAACTCGCTGATTCTAAAGTACCACTCCAGAAATTAGGAAAGAGTGTTCCCCATGGAGCCAAGGGCCACGACTTGCTGGATCTTCTCTACACTCACGAGGTCGAAACTTCGCGAGCACTGTGGTTTCTGCGGGTGTTCGGGGCCAACGAGACGGTATAGGTCCTATGTTATGTTCCCTCGTCAGGAATCACTAATTATTTCGTAGGCTGGACAACGGACCAAACCTGGTTATGACCCAACTGGATATAGTGTCGAATGGGCGCACCTTGTTACAGGATATATGAAGAAACAGCTTGGAGAGATCAACCTCCCCAGTGCACCTCGTCCTGGCCTCAACATTAAGCAAATCTTCAAGGGTGTCCTGTCGGACCCTGAAAGTCGGGAGCGCTGGATCTCGCGCTTTGTGTATATGTGGGTGCTCTTGAATATGTAAGGTTGGCCATACGCTGACCAGCAGCATTAGCTTGAATCTGATGCGAAGCTTCTACTCCGAAGGTCTTGTTGACAATCGGACTTTCCTTTCGTGGTTGGTGCTACAGCTTGGCACATGTAATTTGGCGCAGGCAGGCTTCATGGCTCGGTTGGCAGACGAGTATCTGGACGGTATCCTGATCTGTCGGGCGTTAGCACGACCTTTCATCGACGCCTGTTTGACCAAGCTCAATGAAGTGAGTCTATCGTAGAGTGATAACCAAACAATCGTGTCTGATATCAAGAGTAGATCTATGCGTCGCCGACAAGGGAATACTTACCCAAGCTCGAGCTCATGCTGAAGACTTTTGTTCAGGTCCGTATCGTGATGTCATTTTCGCCTTTGGAGTGCATTGACATGGTCGTCATTTGCAGCGAGCATGTCTGGTACTTCCCGACGCCTTCATTAGTCCCCGGATGTGGATCACCCATAAACTCCTTCTGGACGAAATCTTCTCCTCTCAAGACGCCCAAGACCAAGAAATTCCAGATCCATCCACGAGTTATTTGAGAAATACACTATCTGGCCATTTTGATGACTTCAAGACGCGAAACGAAGCCATGCTTTTCCGGGACCTTCCTAAACGCGTACTCGCTCGTCTCTCAGAGGCTGTCACTGACGTTCTGGTATGCACTCGTTCACAAGTCTACCATCTTCTGCTAATTTCTATCTCATTTATTGCTTTAGCTCCTCAACTCCATCAGTATCTCCACCGACCTCGACACGTTTTCCTTCTTCGGCCCACAATTATCCGATGCTGTCTTTGCATCCAAGGTCGATCGGCTTCTCACATGGTCCGTGACTCCTCTCCAATACGGCGATCATCGTCCATACGCAGCCGTTACCCTTCTTCGGCGATGGCTTGATCGTGCCGGCGAACGTGCCACGCGTCGTGATTTCATCAGTCCACACGAAACTCTGCAGGATCTGTTGTTCCACTGGTTAGATGCATCTGAGGTGGCGGGGGAAGAGACGAATTTGATGGCCGTGGCGGTTCTGTTTGGGGAGTTGGTGAAGTGCGAGTTGTTTGAGTATGCGATTTATGTGCAGAGGTTGATTGCAAGGTGCGAGCAGGGCCTGTCGTATGCTGCGGTATGGGCACATTTATCTTCCGCACATCAGTGAGTGCCAAACTGACGGTGAATTTTATTGAAGGAATGTGGATCACGGCATCGGAACTTCTTGCGATGGATACCTCTGCATAAGTCAACCTCCTCCATCGTCACTCAGCGGAAGATTACGCTTCATGGCGTACGGGCACGCGAGACGCCTGAAGAGCAGACGGAGAAAGAGATACGGGGGGAAATACGTCTGCTCCTCCCGGACTTGTTCTCCGGTTCGTCCTCAAAATTTCATCCTGCTCCCCCGAATCGAAGCGTTCTCACTTATGATGTGCAGAGAATACGGACCTGCAAACGCTGATGGGACTCCCGGTCCCGCACTTGACAAGTTTCGCGACATTGCTCTCTGCACCGCGGTATGAGCAGGTCAGAGTAGTCAGGCAATGGCTGCTTCCGATATTGTTGAGGACATTGCCTTCGTGAGTTCGAAAATATTTTTGACAAAGGCAGGGGATGTGACCTGACCAGCACAAATTTAGGCGTCTTGCCGATCCCTTGACAGAAATCCAGGCTATCCGTTCTTACTGTATCACAGTAGAGCTCATGGCCCAGGTCAAATGTTATGGATCCATCATGGACGTGAGTGGTCTTCTTCGCATTCGTCTTGTTCTAAAAGCTCAACAAGAATTCCTTATCATAGCTAGGCATCACACTCCTCGAATCAACCACCTCACAAGGTCTCCTGACTGTACTGATTGAGACGTTCCGTAGATATCTCGCGATATGGGCTAGCATGAACGTCCTGAAGAGGATCGGGGAGGCTCTCGCTGTGACACACAACTTGTTCAAGAGTCGTGGGATCGTCTCGAGACGCTTGTTGATGCTCATGATGGATATCGATCATAATAGGATTCTGGACCCGACGGTTCGCAAGTCCGTGGAGGCAGAGTTTGCCACATTCGCGCAGGTACGGGAAATGCGCTTTTCATGTGTTCATTGACTGAGACCGTGTTTCGCAGGCCCTACATCCTCCGGATGAGCACCCACGAGTCGTACCCACCCACCTCCAAGAGATTCTGCTGCTTCCGAATGACACGCGACCAGATGCTGCCGCCACACTAGCAAACAGTTTATGGTTTACTTACCGTACTGCCTCTGACTGGGGTTGGAGAGTCTGGGACAACACATTTGCCAGCTTACGGCTCAAACCGACAGTACCGTTCGATACAGCTACGGCCCGCGCGCGATCGTTCTGTTATGCTAATTTCCTCCTCTACGTCGACCAGCACCTTCCAAACGGCCTTGACGAACACGTCTTCAACTGGTTTAACGGACCTGGGATCTCGGAGCTTATAGCCGTCGACGCGGAGGCCTGGGACTGCATCACCGTAACGCTACTCTACCTCGCAGTGAACGGCGCCATGTCGACCGCTACCATACTGAAGGGTTTAGTATATCCTCTGTGGCAGCTGGCGCTCAAACCACCCGTACCGGGAACGTTGCAAGCCAAATCCCAACCCTCAGAAGTCTACCTCCGTGCCGCGCATGACATCTTCGCCCGCCTTCTCCTACACACGGACGGTACATCCGATGGCATCCCACCCACCGATTTCATCGAATGCCAACGCATCCGCACCCGAAGAGCCGACGTCTTCCAGGAGCCACATCTCTCGTTACTCGTTTCGAACATACCAGTTCTCGTTTTCTTGGAAAAGAGCGAGCATATTCCCGAGGATCTGCGGATGACGTCTGGAGATATTAGGAGTCAAGTCTGTGCAGTGACGGAGTTCAGGCAGGGGATCTATAGGAATTTGGATATGGCGAGAGACGCGTTCGAGACTTTAGTACAGTATGACACTTTGGAAGAGAGTTTGTTGGAGCCGCTCATGGATGCCTTGAGGTTAATCTTGAATGTGGCGCGCACTAGTAGGTTCTATCATCATTTGACTTCGATGCGTCTCATTCACATCATGCTCGTAATAGATACCGCCGCCATAGGCTCCTCGGAGTGGCTAGACACGTCATCTCTGCTCAGTCCTTGGAAGCTTGCTGCAACTGCCATCGAGGTTCAATTCACGCTAAAACAGATGGGCGAACGGCTCGCGCTTGGAACACCACATACGCATGGAAAGACGAAGGTCGATCGACTTATCGCACAGTTTCTGCACCATCATATGTCGACAGAGGAGGCAGACTTCGTTGCAGATATGGCTAGGGGTGTCGGGCCTACGATCGTTAGCAAGGTGTGTGCTTACTATGGTGAACGAGCCCACATAGTTAATTGGTCCATCAGTTTGTCAATATGGGCCTATGGTGCATTGCCGAGACTCTGAAGAATGCCAGTGCCCCCCTCAGCACAGAGACCGTACAAGAGGTTATCGATGTTGCAAGCGAGCAATTACGCTTGCTCGCTCATGTTGTAGAGCCTGTCCGCGATGATCCTCTCAAGATCCCTTCCATGGACTTCCAAACTCAGGACGAATTCTTTGCGGCGCTGACAAATAAGATGGAAGCCCTGGACGCCCTCGTCTCCAGCTCCGTCAAGGGGACGTGCGACATGGCACCTCAGCTGATTACGCATGGGGCCGTTTTGATGGCGAGGTTGTTGCAGTTCAACTTGGGGTTCAAGGGTGTGTGGACGCCGAAGACGAGGGATATGAGCAGTCGGATGTGTGTCTCGGTATTTCGTCTTGCTTTGGTGGGCAGTTTTATGGTATCTTATCCAGCGCATCTTCGCTCATAATGCCCTTCACACAGGCCCACGGAGCGGGAGACTTCTTAGACCAAGTCGCTTTTCCACTGTTCTTGGATACCTTCTGCTACCTCCTAGACGGTGCGTAGAGCTGATAGTCGGTCTGACCATATCTAATTTCACTTTGATACAGAGATCGCCAACGACACAAAATCTAACAACTCTGACCTCTTCCGTAACTATCCCAAGATCGCCATCATGGACCTCCCACCCGACATGCCTGCTGAATATCGCCAACAACTTCGTGCTCTTCTGCCCTTCCTCCCTCCGAACGAAGTCGTAGCCGATATCGCCTTCGCTACTCGTGATGCCGCCGGTAACATCATCACGGGCAGTGCTGTTCAAAACCGACCCTGGGAATGGACCGAATATCTCGGCGGCCAGCCCGCAGACGAGAACGAAGACCATCATCGTAGCGACGCCATTAGGAACTCAGCATCCCTTTCGCTGGACCTATTCAACGCCAGGCCTACAGGAGAACCCATCGTACCCTATGTACCAACAACAGGAGATTCGAAGGTCGAGGCGAGCATCCGATCATTCCAGGATGACATGTACAGCGACAGTCTCTTCGCACGAGACTGGCGCGAAACGCGGATGAGCAACCTACATGACAGCACCGGGTCGGGAGGGAACCGTAGTGGAAGAGGAGAAGGAGACGACGAGCTTGGTCCTCTACCGACTTTCCACGGTTCTTCGCGGCGCGGTTCGCCTTCAGCTTCCTCTGGTCGTTCTCGGTCGGCTCATCCGTCCGGGACTTCATCGCGCCTGCAGAGCCCGTCGTTCCAAACTTTGGCAGCGCTCAATGGAGGCAGCACGTCTACTACTGCGAGCGATACTGAGTCACATGCGCAGTCGCATGGAGGAGGAACGGCGTCGAGTGCGACTATCGGGAGTGGCAAGGGGAAGAGAGCAGGGAAGAGAAAGGCTGAAGCAGCTGCAGATTCAGATATTGAGTTCGTGGATGATGCGGGGCCGGTTGCACCGCCGCCTAAGAAGGGAAAGGGAAAAGCTCCTCCGAAGACGAAGGCGAAGAAACGGTAGATAGATCTCATGGACGATGTCTAGCTCGACAAGTGATGGTACAGGATAGATTGTTTTCAGTTCATGTCTCGTCTTCTAAGTTATTGTTTTACATTCTTCTTCCCTTTGTTATGCTACCACATGCTGTATGAATTCATGATCATCACGCCACATCCGATGAAAACGCGTCTCGCAAACCTACGATATTGAATGTATCGTCCGTAGTAACACATCACATGTGCGATAACATCAGGACGAAAAGGGAAGAAAGAATCTGAGCTCTACATCCCATCACGAAAGCGACCGTGCCAGTGGGCACTCGGAACAGAACAAAAGTCCCAATAGAAGGCTTCAATTCATCCATTCCCTACACGTCTCCTTCAACCACTTGATACGCCTCGCGAACTCCACTTCCACTCTCCCCTTGCGCCCACGTCCCTCATCTGAAATTTGCTTCGAAGCCGTCGCATGCTCATTGTCGTCCGTTCCAAGCATCTCGAGCTTACGGATGGCCAAGACGCATGTCTCGCTCTTGAACCTCGCACTCAGCCTCTTGCGTATAGCGTTCTAAGATTGTCGTGATGTTTGTGCCACACACCGCACGTGCCACCCAAACTCGTCAGATCCCAAAATCCTAAACAGCAAGTCTGCTGAGAAAAGAAAATACGGCACTCACAGTCACGCTCATCGGATATCCCCTCGACACATCTACATCCGTTCCATTCCCATACCGTTCTCCCCACACCAGACTTGCCGCACCTCCGCCTTCTGTCACCATGGAATGCAACTTGGCACTAGGCTTGGTCATCGGCGTAGAAGCTTTACCACCAGTATGAGCAGCAGTACCGAGCGAGCCATAAGAATCAAGCCAGAGTTCCCAGATGCATTCGTCCCAGTCAGCGGCTCTCGAAAGGGGCGGAAAGAATCGTTCGGTGCACCAGAAAGGGTATGAGCGAGGGAGAAGGATGGGGGAGAGTGTGTTGAAGGGATACGAGTGTGCTGAGGGTATCGAGCTCGTGGTAAATTTTGCTAAGATAGGTCTCGAGGACGAGTGTATTGTATGCGATGCCCCGGGACTGACGGGTAGGGAGAGGCTCGATAAGGGAGCTGGGACAAGGAGGACGTTTGAAGTTGGAGCAAAAAGACGAGCGAGATTCAGGAGGGCGTTGGATGAATATGAATTACGCGAGTCGATATGTATGACGTGTATCTTGAGGAAAGTGGCGAGCGTCAAGTCGGATGAAAGCCGGTGGGCGATGATCTTTGAGAATGTCGAGGTTGGAGAATGTGCGACGATCACCAGAGAGATCGGGGCTGGTAGAAGAGCAATCATGTACAGTATAAAGCTATCATCTAGATAAGGATAAAAGGGTAACGGACTGACCATTCCATGACCTTGCCCAATGCTTCAGGTGGTTGACTGAAGTGCGGTTTGAGAGTTCGTTGATGTGCATCCACGCGCACGCAGTGATAGCATTTGTGTCGATGACCCCAGAAGAAGAACCGGCCGCAAAATAAGGATGAAACCCGTCAGGTACAGGCCGCACAGACGTGAGCTTGAAAAGCTTGTCATCCGTGGAGAGGAAATCGAGGTGCGAAGGCGCGGCTACACGGAAGAGGACGCGATGAACACCAAGAAAAAGGAAAGACACCTGGAATGAAAAAAAAGGTAGCATACCTCCATGAAACATCATTCTCGTCACTATCTCAGCGTATATCTTCTTCGTAAACAGAATCACTGACAGAAAGCAGTACCCCCAGATAAGCCAAGTCCACCACGAGCGATGGTGAGACCGTTTCGAGAGCCCGACCCAGCTGCTGACTGTCCAGGCAAAGGTTCTAGAAGTCGGAGCAGCAGCAAAGGATATATCTGAAAGCTTCGCAAGTCGAGAGGTGCGGAGTCGCTGTTGTGTATGTCTTGACGAGATGTGCGATTGGTAGCTGGCGGATGCGGATATTGACTTGAGGTTCGAGGATGAGGAAGATTGAGACTGAAAGCGAAAAGTGGGAAGAGAGACGGAGGGGTCCATGAGGGCTCCAAGTATAATATTTACACAGGATTCAGAAGTCGTGAGGATGCTTTCTTTTGTTGGTAAGCGTGTTGTAGCGTGTTGGCAAGCCTATCGAACAAGCTACGTGAAAGTTCGTGTGGGCCGTTTGTGCATGGACACTCTAGAGATGCCACTGAGATTACGGATAATTAGTCCGCCAAAGAGCCTTCTGTATAAGCCGCTAGACCAGATAGTATCCGAGGCTTGTAAGACTGCGTATTTTTGAATCGGATGGTGGTGGTCGTGAGCAAGCCTGTGGAAGGATGTTAGCTGACTAAGCTTCAACGTTCTCCAAGAGTGTTGTGTGGCGCGAGTGTGGCCCATACCCTATCTCCTCCTATCTCGTTACCAGGGTGAACTTTGGCTCTTGAACACGACCTTGTTCGTCGCGCTACCTCCTACGTTTCCGCCCAGCGTCATTCACAGCAAGTACATTTCTACACGGACGCGTTTGCTGTTGATCTACAAGTAGTATGCACTGACCCGGCTTATTTGGTACCAATCGACCTGGTTGCTAGATGTCAAACAACGGCAGTAGAGAGCCCACTCTCGGAGAGTATGAGGCCTTCCTCAAAGTTTTCGTCACTTGCTCAGTCAGTGATGAACGAGACGTTTTCTTCCACTCTCCAATGGCCGGTAAAACCCCGCCATGGTCCGGTTCCAGCGCGGAAAAGCTTATTCAGAAGTTCTGCGAGGGAAGGAAGGAGGACCGATATGTCTACACCGAGCCCACAGAAGGGCACAGTGAAGATGAACAGAAGTACAAGGGTACGCTGCTTATTGAAAGCTCCGTGTCGTGCTCGCGTTCGTCTCTGAACCGTACTAACTCCTTGCATTTCCGTGTAGAGATAGAGCTTTGGGTCGCAGGGACGCGTAACCTTCGAGGCGCATTTCTCCATGAGATGAGGCCCGAAAAATTCCCCAAAAAAGAACCACGTCCCTCTGAAATTGATCCCTACGCTCGCCCATTAGAACGCGGCACCGTCGCTACCGCCTTCCTTACGTTCCCCCCTGTGCTGTCCCTTTCCTTGGGTCGACTAATCGAAAAACGTATCATGCGCCGCGGCCGCGACGGAAAGGTGGGTTTCTTCGATACAAAACATCGTGTCAGTAGGTCTTACAATATTTTTCTTCAAAATAGATCGTGGATCGTTTTGAGTATCCCGTCCACCTCGACATGACCGAGTTTCTCGCATTGTCTGCGCCTTCCTCTCCTCCCCTCAACTATCGCCTCTTCGGCGTTTTGGTACACCAGGGGAACGACCAGACCACAGCGTTTGTCAGGCAAGGCCGGGATGACTTGTGGCTACGATACGAAAATGGGCTCGTCGCACCGGTGTCTTCGATACGGGAGGTCACTCAAGATAATTTTGGTGGTTCACGGAGAAGTAAGACTGCGATGCATCTGATGTATATAAGGGAGGATTCGATAGATGAATTCTTCGCAGAGAAAGATAGTACGTCTCTTCCTCCTTCGATGCAATGCTTCGTAGAAGCGACACCTCGTGCGTGTCGATGTTTAACACAGTGCGGCTAATGCCATCACTTTAGGGCGATGCTGTCAGCATTGCGGATTGAAGGCCACAACGGCATGCTCGAAATGCAAGACTGCAAGATATTGTTCACCCGAACATCAAGCAGTGGATTGGCCAGATCATAAGAAAGTTTGCACGCGCATCACACCACGCATCAGTGCGTTACTCGTTAAACTGAAGAGTTTCGGGTTCTGGACCTTGCTCCTACTCGTGTATATCGCGGCTTTCTTTTTCTTCTTTCAGAGCTGAACATACGGCATCAGCTTGGTTGTGATGTGCAATTTTATGTGTTTGCAGATCGTATTTTGATGAGATGCACTCTGTATCTGTCCTGACGTTCAGCTTCTTCGGTGCATCCGGTCATCTGAAGGATGAAGCACTGGACTCCGGCTAGTTAGCCTCGGAGCGCCCTACTTACTGGTGCTCTACCTGTGCGCTGTATGACTGAAGACATCGCCATCTGTACGCGATGGGTTCTCCGGGCTGGTGAGAAGGCATAAATACTCTTACAATTCGAAGGACGAGGACATCTGTACGCCTGGATCGATCCTTCCGCCCTTCAACAATGGACAGACTCCACTTCAAGGTCTTAATACTCTTCCTTGTGTGCGCTTTTGTCGGGTCCGCTATGGGTCTCTTCGCCCCGATACAGAGTCCTGCCTTGTCTCCGCCTCTTGACGTCTCGTTATCGTCCTTCGTTCCCGCCGTGAAAGGAACTCATGTACGTATCATCAGATTCTAAACATCATAGAGTAACTCAAGCTGATCAAATCGAATATACCAAAAGCTCGCAGGCAGCGTAGACATCCAAGGACGTGGTCGGTCTTTCATCCCCTTCAGCCTTTCCATGCACGTATATAAACGCTGATCCATTCCATTCTCAAGCCGCCACCAGAACTCATAAGATCGCAGCCGTCACGCCCAAACCTGCGGCTCAGACCGTCAAACCCGTCGTCGCTCCACCGACCATCAAGCCCGAGTCTTTCACCACTCATTCTCAGCCTCAACCGACTATCAACACCGCCTCCGCTGAGAGTGAGAGTCAGTCCGCCGCTGCGAAGGGAGTAGATGGGACCAATACTCCTGCTGCTACGAACGGAGGTCCCGTCCCCATCGTTCCTGTACAAGAGAACGCAGAGTCTGATGGGGAATCGACGTCGAGAACAATCAGGATCATAATGGGGTTGGGTGTCTTGAATTTGGCTATAGGCATGATATTGTGTGGGATTGGAGTGTATGTGTGTGTCAAGAGGAGAAAAGATGGCGAGCGGGAGATGGAGGGAGGGGCGGCGTATGCGCAGGTGGAGAATATGAAGGCGGGAGAAACGGTGTTTGATGCAAAGTATGAGTCTCACGAGGAGCAGGTTTGACCAATGTACTGTATGTGTCAACTTTCTGGGGTATGACTGGGCGGCTGAGTAGTGTCTTGTGGGGGAGCCCGGTGGGGTAGTCATACTTGCGCTTGAGGCAGTCGATCATGAAGCAGGTCACGGCTTAAGACAGAAGACGGCGCGAGTAAGTTAGAAAAGGTTGGAAACGAGACGCACAAAAAATAAGATGGAGTGACTTACTACCTAGGCGCACGACAGGCCGGATCCATGGCGGTCCACGAGAGGTTTGCGAGAGGTGGCATGAAGGACCCGGTTTGGATTGAAATAGGATCGTAGAGTACTGTAGATTCAGAGTACACAACCTTGAATTGTATAACGGTAATATAATTATCGCCTATGAGGCCAAGTCGTACTTGCAGTAGCACTTGGATGTCGGGAGTCAAGATTCGACTTTTTCCCTGTTCCAGGGCCACATTCAGGTCGAACGCTGGGTGCCACTCACGTCAAAATTCCACATACGGCGGCAGCCACTGTTCCATGGCCACACATTCATCCCCTCCAAAACACTGTCATCACCAGTCTTGAAAACTGCAACGGGATATTGCTAGGGCTCTGTGTCAACGTCTTTTGCGCTTGTTATATCATCTAGATCCCTCAAGTGACCATTTGGAGGTCTTCACGGATTCACCGACGACTTGGGCGTCTTTGACCGTCTTCCTTTTCTGACGTTCTACCCTCGAGACTTCAGCTTCCTTGGGAAACCATACTGCTATTCTTCTCGACTATACATCGCTCTTGGTCTCCAATGGACGAACCAATAACGAAGCGTCTCCACGTCTCAGGCCTCACGCCATCCATCACCCTCGCCGACCTCTCTACAAGACTCGGCATGTACGGTTCCATCACCTCTCTCGATAAATTTGGAGAAGTAGATGCGTTGGGACAGCCGAGGAAGTTTGCGTATGTGACGCTAGAGACCACGAAAGGAAAACTGGGAAAATGTGCGTCGTTATCAAGACTGCTTGTTTTCTTGAAACTCACATCCATTTTTTCCCTTTCTTTTTCTTTTCGCGGGGTCTGGGGGTGGACACGATATTGATATGCAGGTATGAATGTGCTTAGCGGATCGACGTGGAAGGGCGCGAAGTTGAGGATCGGAGAAGCGAAACCCGACTTTCGTGAACGGTACGTCCGCTCTTACTCCAATCGACCGACTATCCTCATCCATCCATCCTTTACTTCATCACCACTTATCGCCGTCATCGTCACCATCACCATCACCATCGCATACCCACTCTGTTCTACTCTATCCACACAACGCAGTATCGTCCGTGAAAATGCGCCTACCGAACCCTCCGACCGCCCTAAAAAACGTCCCCGTCTCGCACGTGGCGTTCAAGGCGTCCACGCTCCCTCCATGGATCCCATAACGCCCTCCACCGTCGAAGAGTACGCTCATAAAGGGTGGTACGTCACGCCTCTCGGTAGACTCATCCGTCCGATGCGTATGCGACCCGCTCGACCGCTCGATCCGCCTGTCATCGCTACTCCTCCGAAGGATAAGAAGGAGGATAAGAGGGACAGGGAGAAGAAGAAAGGAAAGGTTGCAAAAGATGGAGAGGGAGAGGGAGAGGGGGACGAGAAGAAGAAAACGAAGAAGAGGAAGAAGGTGCCGGATGTGAGAGCGAGGAGGAAGACGATCGATCCGGTGAAGTATGGGAGTACGCATGTTATTGGGGCGTTCTTGGGAGGTGGTGAGGGTGCTGGTGTGGCCCAAAATACGCCGCCGGTGGAGGATGAAGTGAGCGATAGTGAGGAGAGTTCTTCATCTTCATCTGAGGAGGAGGAGGAGGACGACCACAACGCTAAAAACGACCATCCCGATACTGCCCTCAAACATGCTCAGCCTTCAGTACAACCTCCTCCTCCTACCGTCCTACCTCTTCCAAAATCGACGATACCCGTTCTTTCGCTAGCACAATCACCTCCGCCACCTCAATCACCAGCAACGGACATTACTCCCGGAGACGAACTGACAGCCGAGAAGCTGAAGTCGTTGAACCTGCTACGCTCTATGTTCGGAGAGGACGAAGGTCAAGAGGATTGGGGCGGGGCGGAGAGCATGTCAGATGTCGATATGGACGTAGACGTGGATGGAAATGAGCCGCGCGGAATGGCAGCAGACGGAGATGGTGAGGCGTATGAAGTCGTTCGCCGCGATGGGGGTGCCAAACTCCGGGAAGGGAATATCGATGTAGATGATGAAGCCGAAGGGGATGAAGAAGAGGAGGAGGAGGAGACGGAGGAGGATGAGGAACCGAGTCAAACGGAGAACGGGACACAAGAGAAGAAGGGGCAACCCGGCGTACAGATCACGAAGTTAAAGGACTTATTTGCGCCGAGGGAGGAAGAAGGTTCGTCTTCTCCAGTCAATATTCATATTCGGCCGATATGTTGCTAACACTATACCCGTCTTTGTAGCTGGGTTCTCACTGTTGGGTCACCTCGACCTCGAACTCGACGAAGACATGGATTTCGAGTTCGGCCTACCCTCCTTATCTACCGCCGCTCCTTCCACCATCGTCACCACCACCACCGCCGCCGCTCCGATCTCATCCCTCACAACTCCCAGCATCATCCCAACCCATCAAAAGACCGGTACCTCACAACAAACGCTCACCCTCGACCCGTCCCTACCCCTCTTCTTCCCCACCACTTCCCAAACCGGACCTCGCAACGTGCCGACCAATATGCGACCGGGTGCGTGGAAGGACATGTATGGGTTTTATAGGACGGATGATGAGGCGACGATAAGGCAGAGGTGGGAGGAGAGTAAGGGGGAGTTGACGAGGGAGTGGAAGAGGAGGTATAGGGAGGGGTTGAAGAGGAGGAGGCGGAGAGGGGGTGGGGTGGGTGATGTGGATTGATATCACTATGTTGGTGGTTGTCTACGAGAAAAAAGTCTGCTTTTTTGAATGCCATGGGGGCCAAAACTGCAAGGTTTGTTGCCACCCGCTGAGGGCTCCCGCCACCCGTGTTTCGACTGCAAACTGCGTGACAAACGCGTTACGTCACGCGTTTTCTGCGTTACCCGAGTCACGTCATGGAGATACTTTCCCGTTCACGTCCTTGGTCTGAACGTTTGATGTTCAATATTCAAGATCGACCGTCATCATTGTAGTCATTGACATTCGTCCCTACGCAAGCCTTGAACACTTGATCAATGGTGGACGGAGTTATCTCTTCTTCTTTTGATGACGCTCGTCTGTCCAAACATCCTTGTTGTAACGCTTCGTCCGTATCAAGAAACCCGTGGGAGTGCCCCTTCGGCGAGCATTTGTGACGCCGGACATCGTTTCGATTTCAATGGAGGTTGACTGCATGCTCAATGCGTTCTAGGGCCTCTGCTCACGCGCTCACGGCGGGTCGTACGCGTTCATCGAGCCGCGTTACGAGCAGAAGGTGCGTTGTGAGTGCCATGTTCAGAGTTCTTCTTCTGAGTCTCACTCTTCCAGCAGGCACCGTCAAGCGCCACTTTAACATCTCTCTGGCGTTGTGTCTCGCTATGTAGGTGGTGCTGATAGTCTCTATTGTCATTGTTTCTTGTTCGGTGAATCCATCTTGATGATATCGCTCATATGCGTCTCACGCCCATCTGCGCCACCCCCGTGCATAACGCGCGTGAATACCGGCGGACATAGGACATTGAGTGGGCTATCCGGTACTAGGTCCTCCGTAAGTTCCTATTCACGGCGTTCACAATGTGTATCTTCGTATGTCCACATCTGCAGACTCTTTGGACTTTCCGTAGATGGTGGCGTCACAGTCTGCATTGTGGTGCCGGGCTCAAAGAGTGTGAAGATGCGAAGAACGCTTTTGAACACAATGCACAAGGCAGCCATCTGTTTCACTTGGTGGCTTTCCTTGATCGAGAGCGGTATCTTCGAAGTCGATGATGTGATTGCCTCGGGTGCAATCATACGAACCTTTGAGGACGACTGCTGCATGTGCATCGATGCCTTTTCAGCTCATCGAGTGTACTCGGACTTTGCCTCGTCAATATCTATCTATGTTCGAGCCTTTTGCAACTTAACATACTCTCCCTGCGCGACCTCAGGTGGAAGGCCTGCGAGACGTGTATGTCACCGGGTTGGAATCTGCGGTTCCTGTTGTACTCGTCCAAAACAGAACTGTCTTCTCAAGGTTAGGTACCCGCGTTCTGCGCACACAATCGTCATATTTCTCTAACGAGCAATCTGATACCCCCGTTCTGTTGTTGGTGGATCGTCTCCCGGTTCGCGGTAGACTTCGACGCCCGAACGCTGTTCCGTGTCTTGCGCCCTGCTATATTCGTCTGACAGCTCGAATGATGTGTGGCCCTGTTCATCTGCTTTATATACTGTCCTGTCTCCGCTCGTCCCCCGACGCTTTCTAGCCGTCTTCCCATCTCTTCACCCGAAGTGGGGTTGCTATCGCTTGTATCCATGTGCAGACTCTTGAGCAGGCTGCTGGTCCTCTGTCTTATGTCTCTTGCGGTAAACGCAAGCACTTTCGACCAATGCCTCACCTCTATCCGCGCGCTTCCGGACGGGACGGATGGGATCGTGGACAATCACGGCAATCCAGTCAACATCAGTTCCAACGCGACCGCCATCTCCTACGGCCTCTGCAAAGAAGTCTGCGGACGCGACTCTGGTGCTTTCGAATGGTCGGTCTTCTCTCAGCAATTCAGCGCCTGGCTCCTCCCATGGTTGGCCCTCATATCACAACTCCCGTTCGGTGCAAAACATCGATCCGACAACGTCATGTCTATGCTTCTCACAGTGGGATCGCCCGTGCTTGGCGCCTACTCCCTAGCGCTCACTGTGCTCAACAGCCAGTGGATCGCGAGGAGGTTTTCTGGGTTCAAGTACCCCAACGTGGGTCTTGCGGTTAGGGCGCTCAGCAGCCTTCAGCAGGTGCCGTTGGAGGTTTCAGCGGAGTACGGAGTGCTAGCCAGCATGGTGGTATTACCAGAGAATAACGAATGGTGGACGGAGCTGGTGGAAGGGTTGGATTATATCCATACCTGGAGTATATCCGCGGCTTCGTCTATTGCTTGGGTTGTGATTGCCTATCTGTTTACGGTGATCGGTGAGTCGATCGACTTTTAACCCTATATGAAAAGCGAATTGATAGTTTCGTTGTTGGTATCAGATTCATTTGCGAATGTCTCCGAAAATATCCAAGCGAATGGTCAAGGCGTCGGGTCCGTCTGGCTGTGGCTTCTACCCATCGGTGAACTCTCAAAAACCCCGATAAGGAGAAGCTCTTCAGCGAGGCTAACATAACGCCCCCTTGTAGTGATTGGCTGGCTTCAAGTTTCTCCAAAATGCGACTTCGACCGCGTCGCACAAGCACTCGAGAAAGCCAACAGAAAGGCATATCTCGCCGATTATCCCAACCCAGTCCCCCTTTCTCATAAAACCGGACGTCCAGCCTTCGTTTTGCAGCATTATCGACGTGGTTCCGTCCACCGTGATGAAGAGTCCTCCGCTCCCATCTTCAACTACGCTCGCTTTTTCCCTTGGGTACACGCCGTCGAACAGGTTGCAGAGGCGTTCGAGAGGGCGTCAGAGAACGCGTTGAGCCACGTACCCGTAGGAAGAGATGTCCCATGGGCTCCATCTGACGTGGGTGTGCATGGCGATAATCGGAAGGGTACTCTGGATGACGTTCAGGCGTACTGTGGCCCTGGTCCAGGGGTATACGCAGATGAAGTCATGGAAGTTGACGATCAGGACAAATCGGCGGGAGATGGAACGAGTACGAGGTCGATGGATAGTGCTTCTGTCGCGCTTCCAATGACTACGATCAGGAGTCATCCCGTATATCGCGCCAGCAGGCCGCGGAGGGGTAGCCCAATCGGTAGGTGGGGCTCGGACGTCTGGACGAGGGTTATCGTGGCGTCCGCACTCGCGTTGTCTTTACAGTGG
The DNA here is from genome assembly GCF_000264905.1 of Stereum hirsutum FP-91666 SS1. Classification (NCBI taxonomy): domain Eukaryota; kingdom Fungi; phylum Basidiomycota; class Agaricomycetes; order Russulales; family Stereaceae; genus Stereum; species Stereum hirsutum. The sequence goes on from NW_006763152.1 coordinate 158,827, forward strand.
GGAACGACCGGTGCTGCTTTCATGATTGTCGTAAGTGTGATTATAAAATTTTATCCCTCGTGCTTGCTGACGTCTAAGTACAGTGGTTCACTCCGACCAAAGGCCTCGGTAGGCATACGTTCTCCCGCGTCCAATTATATCTGAAACTAATCACATCCACCTCAGGTTGTCGCAGCGGCGCCTATCTCCTCTACGGCCTAATCTCCACCCTCGTCTGGCTCATAATGCTCCTCTCCTCCATCTTCGCACACTACTCCCACCTCCCGCACCCAAACTCACAGCACCTCCACCTCCGCGGCGTAGTAGACGAAACCGCCGCTCGGCTCTCCGTCGCCCTTCGTCGCATCGGCAAGTTCGTCGCGACGCTGAACGCGGTGTGGATCGTGGTGATTTGTTTGTTCCAGTTTAGCAGCTTTTTCGATAGATGTTATTGCGATAGTAGTGTGATTGGGCTGGGAAAGAGGGCGTTTTATACGTTGTTGTTGACGGAGGAGGATATTCCGGTGTTGAGAGGGGCTTGGATTGGTGGTACGTTGTTCTACTACTTATTCGATTTTGTGCGGACTATTTGAGCTGATCGTGGTGTGATGTGTGATGGATGTAGCGATCGTCTTGGCTCTCGGGAGCGCGTTTTCTTTTGTTGGTGCTATTATCCTCGTGAAGGACCCACCTCTCCCGGATTCATGAGATGGAACCATTCGGCCTCGCTTTCGTTGTGTGTTGTAAAGTATTTATTTATAAGTTTCAGTATCCTACTTGTATATGCTGTCATTTGACTCTGGAGTATCTCACTGCTACTATGCGGCGCACCCTTTCTCTCTCGCGCGATGTTGACCTGATACTGTCTTGTTTGGGAATCTGGTTTCCCTCAGCCCATTGTTGGCCGTTATTAATAGTTGGCCCATTGTCGGCTGAGGTTGGCTTCCCAAGTCGGGTCTCCACTTTCCTAGTCTCCCACAGTCAGACCTAGGGAGTACCACTTTCCTAAATCCTCTGAATCAGCTATGGGTAGTTATCTTTATGGCGGTTGACGCAAGTGGATCGTGCCTCCTTTTATAATATTTTATTATACGTCTACGATAGTATTTCTCTCAGGATTTTGATGGAGTAGAATCTCGAACTCGAGCTCCGATTTGTATTTGTACTGAGGGCTGTATAGGTGAAGAAAAAACGTTGCTGTAGGTTGCGGCTGCACCCAAAATCGCGTGACGTCCAAGTTCGCTGTGGACCACCGCAACGTCAGGTAGCTGACGAACAAAGAGACAAAGGTAGTACATTGTGTTCTAATTCATTACAATATGTCCGTATGGTAGCACGATTCAGATACAGGGAAATACACTGACATACAGCCGCACGAGGTCTTAGGTCTACAAACGAATAATCAACTACACAGCGTGTATGGTGAGCGGTATCGGTCCCGGTAAGGGAATATATAATTAGTACAGAGATATAACGAGGAAGCATCGTTCGATATGAATAACTGAGAATAGTCTTAGTGTGATGTGATGAATACGTTAATGGATAAAAGAGTGAAAGAGTGAAAGAAGGGAAGTCCGAGTATGAGGCGGCGCACGGGACAGTATAATAGGATCAGAAGCTCGGAAGCGGGGGATTGATGACGAGGCTGAGGGCGCCGACGAAGGCGACTGCGCTCCCGAGAGCAAGCACGATAGCTGCGTAACACAAACGACAGACGATCAGAAACGTATTCACAAGAGAGAAAAACAAAAAATCACTCACCGCCAATCCAAGCCCCCCTCAACGGCCCCAGATCCGCATCCGTCAACAGCAACACATCATACGCCGTCCTCCCCAAGCCCAACACGCTACTATCACACCAACACCTATCGAAGAAGCTGCTGAACTGGAACAGACACGCGACGACGATCCACATCGCGTTCAGTGTTGCTGCGAGCTTGCCCAGGCGACGGAGGGCGACGGATAAGCGGGCGGCGGTGTGGTTCACGACGACGCGGAGTTGGGGGTGGTGAGAGTGGGCGTGTGGGAAGTGCGCGTATTGGGCGAGGATGGAGGAGACGAGCATGATGAACCAGACGAGTGTGGATACGAGGGCGTAGAGGAGATAGGCTCCGCTGCGACAACCTGAGGTAGATGACAGAAACGTTACTTGATCAGCTCGTATGTTAGGACACTAACGGGATGAAGCACCTACCAAGGCCCATCGTCGGTGTGAACCACTATAATTAAAGACGCAGGCTATGAGAACGAGAATTGTGACCCAAATAAAGGAGAGACGACTTACGACGACAATGATTGCAGCGCCGGTAGTTCCCCACTGTAAGAACAGAGCCAGCGCGGAGGCCACTACAACCCTCGTCCAGACATCCGAGCCCCAACGACTAATCTTTCTCTGCCTTTCCTTCCCCTTGTTACTCTCCTGGTAACTCGACCTGCTACTGACTGAGCCTATCGGGATGACCACAACCGAAGACATCTCCCTCACGATCGCGTTCGCGCACTCCCGTATCTCCGCCTCCTCATCTGGTTCCCCCGCCCTCTGCCCATCAGGACCGACCCGACAATACCGCTCCACATCCTCCAAGATCCCCTTCCTGTTCGGCTTCGCCACCTTCCCCATCTGTCCTACAATCCATTCCTTTGACCCATTCACTGGCTTATTCGCCAACGCATTTTCCGAAGCCATATGATACGCTTCTGCGACCTGTTCCACCGCGTGAACCCAAGGAAAGAAACGAGCGTAGTTGAAGATGGGGGCTGATGATTCTTCGTCGCGGTGGACGGAGCCAAAACGATAGTGTTCGAGGGTGAAGGCACGGTGGCCTGTGCGGGCGGAAGCGAGCTGTGGGGTATCCGGGTTAGACGTGGCGAGATAGGCGATCTTATTGGCTTTGTTCATAGCTTGAGAAACACGGTCGAAGTCGCATTTCGGCGAGACCTGGAGCCAGCCTATGACTGAATGGAGTATCAGAGATGAAGGAGAGAGAATGAAGAAAACAATTATCGCGTACCGATGGGAAGCAACCACAGCCAGACGGATCCCACGCCTTGACCATTCGAATTGATGTTCTGTGTCACATTGGAGAACGAATCTGGAACGATGAACACAACAGTTAGATGAAAACCTGAGATAGTCCAGGCGTTTGTACTCACCGATCACGGTGAACAAATAGGCAATCACTACCCATGCGATGGATGATGCCGCCGAAATACTCCACGTATGGATATAATCCAACCCGTCCGCTAATTCTTTCCACCACTCATCGTTCTCCGGCAAGACCACCACACTCGCCAACAGCCCATACTCCGACGACACCTTCAGTGGCACCTGCTGCAAACTGCTCAGCGCCCTGACCGTATAGCGCAGGTTCGGATACTGAAAGCCCGAGAACCTCCTCGCCAGCCACTGTGAGTTCAAGACGGTGAGTGCGAGAGAGTATGCGCCGAGGACCGGCGATCCCACAGTGAGAAGCATGGACATGACGTTGTCGGTCCGAAGTTTGGCGCCGAAAGGGAGTTGGGAGATGAGGGCGAGCCATGGTAAGAGCCAAGCGCTGAACTGTTGAGAGAACACGGCCCACTCGAAAGGACCGGAGTCGGTGCCGCATGCGCTCTTGCAGAGGTCGTAGGAGATGGCGGTAGCGTTCGAACTGATGCTGACGGGGTTTCCGTGATTATCGAGGAGACCTTTTGTTCCATTCGGCAGCGCTTGTATGGTCGCGAGACATTGGTCAAAGTTGACAGCGCGAACGCCAGAACACATGAAGAATAGAAGTACGAGGCCATAGAAGGGGGTGTGCCGAGCTACTTGCATGGCTGACAGCACTGATGAGCTTGGTATAGAGCGGGTACGCGTCGAGGGGGTCGTAATAGTCAGGAGAGGCGGGACATGGACGGAGGACAAAGAGGAGAGATGGCGGGAGCTCGAAACGAGGGTATATGAGCGAATCCCGTGAGATCAAGAGTCACATCAACAACGACGTCTGATTCGAACCGCGCAGGTTGAAGGCACCCGGGCCAAGTAGCACAGCATCCAAAGAACGGCCTTGATATAATATAAAAGAGAGCCTCAGGCTACGTAGTCGGCACAGCAGTGTCGACAAGGTGGCGGTCATGTAGTCGGGCGTAGCGTCGCTTCTGGTCCTCGGACCCAGTACTTCGTATCTAAACCGACTACCAGGCCTTCAAATCCGCCAAGGTCGATATTTCAGATATTGAAGCAGCGTGAACTGCAAAATATCCATAAGAAGTTATAGACATGTCAAGGATAACTTGCCTGTGATAAGGCAAAGGCGATGCGTCCAAGTTCCGTTCGACTATCGTCGTTCCTGACGAGATCAACGGGGGGAATGAAAATGCAGAACTGACAGCTCGGCAGCGATATCGCGACATTTGTCGCGACAGCCTCAAACAAGCTTCAAACCCGGGTTTACTGCCCCTGTGTGGACCGGTGAGTCTATGTATAAGTTGACGACTGTATTGTTTCCCTCGCAGCATCATGATGTTAGTTCCCGCTGTTCGCCCTCGATCCAGCCGTTCAAAAGACAGGTGAATGTGTCTTACAGAAAGATTTTGGGAAGACTGCAAGACGATTATCGAGCGGAAATGTCGGCATGCAAGAGTAGATCAAGGTTGGAGAAGACCAGGAGTCAGTAGAGAGAACTCGGGAAACAGTAGTCAACTCGGAGCACGGTCGATTGGAATCTAGCAGATGCGTGGGAGCTATGGGCAATGTCCGGTGTGGCCCAACTGTGGCATCCGGGGCAAGTGCATGTAGTTATTAAAATTTGAGCGAGAGTACGAGGAGAAAAAAATGTACAAGATATGTAGGAGACATTCTGAGATAGATGGATTTCGTACATTGAGAAATTAAAGCAAGAAGAAGACCCAATGACCTTTCATGCCCTCCTCTTCCTTCTACTGGTATTCTTCCTCTTCTTCCCTTTGGATCCCAGAGGCCGACCAGGCTTCAGCCCCAGCCCACAAGTCTTCTCATGCTTGTTACGAGGATCACTGCGAGCAAATCTCCTACCACATTCGACCCCTTTTCTGCACATAAAAGGTTTCTCCCCGGTATGCGTCTTCATGTGCCGCCTGATGTCTCGTTTGAGCTCTTTTTGACAAATTTTGCAAATTTTGGGCGACCCCGACGTTTCTGCCTCTATTTCGTTGTCCTCCTCTTCCTCCTCTTCCTCCTCCACCTCTTCATCCATTCCATCATCTTCTGTATCTGTCTTATTATCAGCATTTGCAAGGTGTTCAAGCCTCCATTATAACTTACCATGATCCTCAGTGCTAAGCCTGGTCTTGGGGAATTCCCCATATCCAGTCTTGGGTTGAGCATGTAAAGTTTGTATGGAGGAATGGCCTGTGCTTTTGTGAGGACCAGACAAGCCTCAGCATAAATCCCCAACAACTTGCCTGTGGCATTCTTGTTTAATTCTTTATTTTTTCCACCCATAAGCGGCAGGTTCGCATCGTCCTCGGAACGCTCGCGCTCGCCACTCGCCACGGACGCTTCGTCTCCCATGCTTTCATCTTCGTCATCTTCCGCCAACTCTTCAACCATCTTCCCATCCTCGACGAACGCAGACGGACTACGCGCGAACACGGTCTCAGATGCGACGCTGTAGGGAGTAGTGTCGCGATAGAGTGGAGATGTGGCGCAGATGGTCGGCGACGCGGGTAGCAACGCCGCCAACGCGATGGCATCTGCGACGCGCTCATACGCGAACTCAGACGCGTACGGCGACGCGTAGGACGAGACAGGGAGGGGAGCAGGACACCCGGGAACGATGGTTTCTACCATGGTGCCGGGCGTGATGTCGAGTTGAGGTGGCGCGTCGTGGGTGATGTCGCGGAGAGGCTAGTCATCGCAGGTGCGTTCAATAACGCGTCATTTTCTTTGTTGTCTGCGCTGGACAAGGGATCATACGCACCTGCTCTCCCATATCGATGGGCCTGAAGCCTTCGTCGTTGATGATGGCCGGCGCAGGCTCGTAGCCCTACATGTTCGAAGAGGTCTGAGCTGAGTACCAAACCTCTGATGAATATCCATGATACATACGAATATCACGCCCAGAAGGGCCAATTCTTCAAGCTCGTTGCGTTCTTCATCATTGCCAGACACGACAGTGTCCATGTTGGGCAAGAAGAACGTGTTCATCGCGAAGGACGCGTCGTCGCTGTCGCTGACCATGGCGTCGACCGTTCCACCATACGGAGCATCATTGGCCTCATCGGGGCACATGTCTGACAACATGGGTATGTTGTCGGACATGTAATGACCTAATCGAGTCCAATCACGATCCTGGTTAGAGGCAGTTTGAGCAGACATGGTGGTAACGAGGAGAGTCCAGGAAAAGGGAGGACAAACGGACACTTCGCTTCGCGTCTGCCTGAAGGGATTTCCACACGCCTTATGATTTCATTACCACTTCCTCAGATAGCCCTCTCGCTCTCCGATAACCCACCATCTCTGCACATCGGTGAGCCGGACCCTTTATTTGCACTCACAACCACCAACTCAATTATAGAAGTTCACGGATCAGTTCACCCATTTCACGATCCCCGTGATGGAGGCGTTGAAGTCGTCGTCAGACAACGAGTGCACTCCTTATAAGGACGCGTTTTAGCCATCATCTTTTCTCGAACGTTCGACTTGAATTCGCAACGCGTCTTCCAGGGTCATGTAGTCTGGGCCACACTGGTGCCACCTGAACGTGTCACTCTGCAATGTGATGGAGGCGACCTTCAGCTCCTTGCAATTTGACGAAATTATGCTTTTTATCGCGGTCGTCAAGGTCTTGGCCATTAATGCTATGGCGTAAAAGCATCGTTACTCCCAGCTTGTGCTGTACAGCGTCGGTCGCTCGTCGACTTCGAATGATACCGTCCGTTCAGCCTTGTTTATCTTGCACGTTACCATTTCCCCCTCCAATCGTCCAGGTCATTTGAATCGCTGTTCTTCAACGTCAGAGCCGTGACGAGATCATTGTGCAATCATGTAGATACTAAAGCTACAGCATACAAGTACTTGAATAACAAACTGTCCAATAAATCGGGCTACAGGAGATGTAAATATGAGGGTATCGATGCGTCTGAGCCACTCATGTCCATGTAAAGTATCGATGCGTCTGAGCCACTCATGTCCATGTAAAGTATCGAGCGTCTACGCCAAAAAGTCCAAAGAACAATTACCAAAAGCGTCAAGTTGCGAACAAAGAGAACAACGGGGAAGTGATTGCCGACTATGACTCCGTATCTGGCAGCGGTGGATCAATCACCGTCAACAAGACAGCCTCGTAGATGAAGGCACTCCCCAAAGCGAGAACCAGCGCTACACAAACCCATTCATTAGAAGCGAGGACAACGAACTGGCAATTCTGAAAGGACTTACCCCCAATCCATGCAGTCCTCAACCCGGGAACCACATCCGGTGTCAACTTCAGCACCACATATGCATCCCCCCTCCGACTAAAAATACTGCTATTACAATAACACCTATCGTAGAACGTGCTGAACTGAAGCACGCAGGTCGTCACGATCCACGTCGCGTTGGCCGTTGCAACGACCTTGCCGAGTCGACGGAGGAATATGGCGATCCTTCCAACGAGTTTGGACCGGTGTTCGGAAATACGGAGGTGCCGTCTGGATGGGCGATCAGAGAGGGATGGATCATTGAAGCTTGAGTAGTGGGTGAGGAAGGAGGATACGAGCATAAGGAACCAGACGATTGTGGCGAGGGAGGCGTAGAGGACGAAAGAGGCGCTTCGGCAGCCGAGCCCGGTGGCGGGAGTGAACCACTGAACTCAAATTGACAAATCAGCAATACAAAACATGGTTTATAGCGTAAGGACATACCAGAGCAACGACACCGGCGCCGACAGTGCCCCATTGAAGGGCGAGTCCAAGTAGAGAGGCAATGAACATCCTCTTTAAGACTTCATGGTCCCACCGAGGCGTGCGTGGCTCTTGAGAATGTTCACAATCCCGTAGCATGGCCATACTGTCTTCTCGGGGATGGACGCTCGTACTGCGGGGAGGATACACTGCTCTTGTTGGTGCCAGAATAGTAGTGCAGTATCGCTCGACCCGAGCCAAGCTCCCCATCCGCTCATCAGACTCACCCACACCGGGCACGATAGCTACCACGTCGGCACCTACGTCCCACCTCACGACGTCCGAATTCACCGGGACGTTCATTTCCCTATTCTCCGACGCATACCAGAACGTCTCCGCTACGGTTTCTACCGCGTCATTCCAAGGTAGTACTCTGGCGTAGTTGCATATCGGGGCAGAACTCTGTTCGTCACGGAATAAGGAGCTGCGACGGCGGAATCTTCGAAGAGAGAAGGCACGTCTACCGGAGATCTTTGAAGCGGGAATGGGAGTAAACGGATCAGATGTAGCGACGTAAGCAACCTCGTTGGCTTTATCGAGGGCTTTCTTGACGCGGTTGAAGTCACATTTCGGGGATACCTGAAGCCAGCCTACGACTGAAAAAAGTCGAAAAGTGAGTAACTACAATATTTCAGACAATCTCGAAGAAGACGTACCAATCGGTAAAAGCCATAAGAAAACAGCGCCAACGCTCTCGCCGTTGGAATTCAAATCGCTCAGCGCGTCTGCGATCTGGGAGAACGAGTCCGCGACAGTAAACAGATAGGCAACGAGCACCCACGCGATTGACGCTGCCGCTGACACACTCCATGTGTGGATATAATCCAATCCCTCCGCCAAATCCTTCCACCACCTATCATTCACCCTCAAGACCACCAAGCTCGCCAACAACCCTTCTTCGTGCTCGCCAAGTCCGGTGGCCATAACCTTTAATGGCACCTGTTGCAGGCTACAGAGGACGCTGACCGCTTCCCTCGTATTCGGATATCGCGAGCCATTGAGAGTTGAGAACGGTCACAGCGAGCGAATAACCTGCTAGAGCCGGTGATCCGACGGTGAGCAGGACAGACATGATGTTGTCTGAGCGAAGACGAGCGCCGAAAGGAAGTTGAGAGAATAGCGCGAGCCATGGTAGCAGCCATGCGCTGAACTGCTGAGAGAAGATGGACCATTCGAAGGATTCGGCACCAGATCCGCAGGTCTGGGTGCAGGTATGGTAGCTGACGGCTGTGGCGAGGCTAGCGTTCGTGACGGGATGGTGAAAATTGTCGAAAAGGCCCGAAGTGTTGGTGGAGTTTTGGACTGTAGCGAGACATGCGCTCCAATTGGTAGAAGAAAGGGCGGTGGTGGGTAGGGAAATGACAACAACAAAAAAGATGACGACTCGCAAGAGGATGGGGGGCATGTCAATCAAGAGTTTGGGTTTGATAGAAAGTCACGAGCAATGTCGGCTCAACTGCCTACTCACCTTAAGTAGGCCGCGTCAAACACCATAGGACGGCATATCACCATCTCTAGAACAAAATGATTCATGAGGCGCCGCCACCGCAGAGCATCCAGGTGCGCAAAGACGACGCCACAAATAGGCAAGGAGAACCTTTGGGGAATCTTCAGCAACATCATTGTGATCGCAGTTAGGTCTGGGATAGCAGAAACTATGCCTATGGGAGCAATCCCTCGCACGGAAGGAAACTGATTCCGTCCGCCACTGATGCAAACAAACCAGAGTGCCAGATTCAAAACGGGCGCCACATTATTGACTCGGGTGCATTGAGCACAAATGACTCCGCTTTTGCTCCGCTTGAAGATGTGACTGCGCAGAAACAAGGCAGTGGGATTCGTGGAGTCGGAGCATCGCATGTCAAGCCGATGTCAGCCAAAGTACTTCACCTAAGGAGTGTTCCTATGGGCTGCGTTATAGCGGGAGATACCAACTACGCTCCATTCAAAGGAAGGCAGGACTCGGAGTCAGAATACAAAATGAGAGAAAATGGACGCACTACTGCCGCAAACGCGATAGAGCACTGGCAAAGCATATGAACTCCGGTAAAAGTCCAGCAGGGCTCGCCTTTGGTCATGCTTAGCATCAGAAGAACTCGGACGAGAGAAGCGTCCATGTCAGGTATGATCATACTCAGAGCAACATGTAAGGCCAAGGCAGCGATCCGGAGCATGAACGGCGTCGCCAAGGCCACCACAACTTTTCATATCTCCTTGCTCGTTATCCAGTCAAGGTACTTGACATTGACGCAAAGAGTGTCGATCGTCCAGCGGTGTCCTCGTCTTGGTTGAGCGTTATCGCGAGCTAGAGCCTAATTGACTATGTGCAGTCTGCTATGCACATATTGATCGCTCAAAACGACGTACTGGCCTGGTCGAGGACTGGGAGAGCTTTGACCGGCTTTCACATTGTCGTGGCATGCCAGAGTGTGGCCGTGCCCATGTCCGTACTGCAAACCACAGTGTGATGAGCGCTGTTCGAAAAGCTGGAGATCTAAAAGAGAACAATAAGTCATTCACATGGCAGATGTTACCGTTTACAAGCCAAAGTCGGTTGGGAGTAGCGGAGCTGCTCAAAGCGTCTGTTCTCCGATTCATCCCGGCGGAGGCCACACACTGAAACTCGAGGCAGTGTCCCTGTTCAGTTTCTCCTCCATGTAAAAGATGCTGGAGAAGACGCTCTTCGTTGCTAAGATCAAGAGTGACCTCTGCTGGTAAAATTCGAGAGTCAAAAACTGCAAAGAATGTGGCACATTGAGAAAAAGGAGTCAGGACAGCTCACATGCTGGTTCAGTGCCATGAGCCTGGATTGAACAGGCGACCTCCAGAACTTCAGTCTGTTGCTCTCCCAGCTGAGCTATCACGGCAATAAAATTAGAAAGCTATCTATTTTTATAATGGCATTAGTATTTGCATTTTGTGCGGCTCACCCGCGCCCGGTTGCGATTCCGCGTCACTGTGATCCGCGCATTGTTCAACTTTCTGCTTCTGCCCACCATCTCGCCCGCTCGCCACTGACACCACCGTCGTCGTCGTCAACGACGTCGAGCTCGAGCATTGTTGCTTTTTCTTCCCTTTCATGCCTGCTACTCGCTCGAACACTCGGCTTGGCCATATGGCCAGCAGCCCCGATATATTCGCGTCCTCCCCTGAACCACCATCTCGTCAGACACGCGCACCAACACATATTGATTCAATCGACGTGATTATTATCTCGTCTGACGACGAGGATGTAGCTCCTCCACCAAAACGATCTGCCCCGAGAGCGAAGTCAGCGAAGGCAAAGGGAAAGCAGCGAGCGCACGCTCCGGACCACGTGGTCGATGTGGAGGTTGTTATGGATAAGGCTAAGGGGACAAAGAGGAAGGGGTCTGGTGGTGAGGGAAGCTCGAACGAACGGGACCCGAAGAGGGCAAAAGATGTGTGTATCTTGTTTTTCTTCGCTCTCCGTTTGGCGCTTGTGCCTTCATGCTCACTAAATGTATCATGTCGTCCAGGATAGCGACGAGATTGCGCGGCTGAAAGAAGAGCTAAAGAGGTCGAAGGAAGAACTACAGAAGGCGAGGGAAGAAGTGCAAGATGCAAAGATTAACATGGCCGTATCCAAAGCCGAGGAGAAGGGTGCGAAGAAGGTGGCACAGGAGGCAGTGGCGAGAGCTGCTGCCGTTGAGCGCAAGGCAAAGGTGTCAGATTCTCAGGTGTGTTCTCCGTTTCATGACCATAAAACTTGCATTGAGGCCAGTCCAGGGCGTCTCGGCCGATGTCCTCGAAGACATCGTCACCTGCGAAATATGTACTCTCAAGATGTGGCACCCCTATGTGTACGTGCTCGCTATAATTAGTCCTTGACATCTTCATAACGTCTTCGCCATTTCATCAGACTCCCGAACTGTGGTCATGTATTCTGTCAATCCTGCCTAGCCGACTGGCTCGAAACCGCAGCCACCCAGTATCGTACCACCCATCCCGAATGGACACCACACGCCCCTTCACATAACACCCTTGGCCTCGTCCCCGCCGACGAAACTAACCCAGATCCACATAACATCCTTGCCATCCTCAGCTCCCTCAGTATGCTACCGGCGCACATGCGAGTAGCCATCAACATACCAGAAAATCGTACGCTGTGGACACTTATCAACGGTGGAGTCGGTTTCGGTGTGGGGGCGGGGCCCAAGTTCTCGTGCCCGACCTGTCGTATGGATGTGAAAACGAGACCGGTGGAATGCTTTAGGATCAAGGACGTGACGAAAGCACTGGGCGATGTGGTTGGCGACAGTGACCCGGAGGAAGAGAAGGTAAAAGAGAAAGGCAAGAGAGGAGCTAAAGGAAAGGCTAAGGCGAAGGTGACGGGCGACGCCGTGTGGGATGCATTTTTCGGGAGGCGGCAATGATCAAGAGGATAGCTTTTCACGGTTTTTGTTCACTGCATTTTGTTTATTCTGTCATATTAGCGTCTGTTTTCCTCCGTGCTGGACTAGGTCGCCACACCGCTCCGTTCCCGGTATCATCGTCCCGCCACTTATGCAACTTATATTCTTATCACGCACAGTCCCTTTCTTGGTGTTTTCGACACGTTTAACTTACCGTTTGTAGCTGCCTCTTTATACACGAGGCTATGATGTGTCTCCTGTAGTGTACTCGCCCCCACTTATTCGACTACGAGACTGAGGCGGAGCGGAGCAATAAAATATCTCAGAATTGTGCTTTCATCCATCGGGTGTCTTCCGCTAGTATGCGATTTTGTTACCATAGCAGGTAAAAGTATACGACAGACACCAGTTTGCGGCTCAGATAATGAGCCTATGCGAACGCGTCTTCCCGATTCTGAATTGACAATGGGTATATATATGCACATTCCTCTCGGTCACATCACCTAGTAAAATCAACAATCACAGCTTCCGACTCCTGCACGACCACATTCGCCACACCACCACTGACCGCCACGCTCTCCCCCGTCTGCTCTCCGCTAACCTCACACCCACTTCCAAACGTCATCCCTCCACCAATCGTCACAGCTCCCACCTCAGCACCTCCCTGTCCAATAGTAACGCCAGCGTCTTTCGCAGTCAACCTCACCGCCGTCGCCTTACTCAGACTACTCGATAGGCCACTGAGTTGGACGGTCTGGTTTGAGCGGGTACCGGTCCCGTCGAAGTAGTTCGAGTTGTAGATGAGTGTGCGGAGGAGGGTGTTGGAGGAGGAGTAGACCGCGTAGACTGCGACGGCGCTAGAGTCGGTGGAGAGTTCGGAGATGGATGCGCCGTCAGTACCGAGGAATTGGGAGACAAAGTAGGCGCCATAGTAGGGTGCGTTTATTACTGTCGTGTTCCAGAAGCAGTATGCCTACGCACATCCATGAGTGAGCGAGTTATACTCGTGATGACTGGAGATCGGGGAGCTTACACAGTTTCCGATGGTGCCTTGGTGGAAGTAGAGCCTGTCGACGCCATTCAGAGCCGCTTGGAGAACGTAATCGACGATCCAAAGTCCCGCGCCGAAGGTTGGACTGATACCACCTCCTCCACACGTAGCTGGGAGGAGAAGTAGACGGTAAGCAAATAGTAGACGGTGAATGAGCAGAACAACGCACCAGAGTTTGTCTCGCCGAGGAAGAACTGCTTGCCCTGACCGTGGGCAGCTACCGCGTCGGGTTTGAAGCGACTCGTATACGACGCGATCCCTCTATATCGAAACGCACCCCCCGTTAAGAAGCACACAGTACTACAGGGTCTCTAATGGGACTCACGAATGACTCATCAACGAATTCAAATCTGTGCTGGCACCTCCGCAGGCGCTTTGAGGGTACGAATGAATCGAGAACGTCTTGACAAAATCGATAGCTGAGCCTAGGATCGGTATAAGCCCTTGCGCGCTCCAAGTCGGGAATGAGATGTATACTGCGGCTTGGAAGATGTTTCCGACCTGTTTAGGCAAGGATACAGGTAAAGCCGGCGTGTGTGGGTGGGTAGACATGGCAAACGCACTGAAGGAGCTAATCCTGTTTCCCATTCCTTTTGAGATTGACCATCTGTGGTTGGAGTCCAACCTCCAGACGAGGGTATGATAGGTGACCCACTTCCATATACTATTCACGCCGTGAGACCAACCGAAACGTTCAGCGGCGCTCATGCAAGGACAGAGGAACAAAACCCTAAGAAACACTCACAATCTGGCTCGTTCCCCAACTCAATCGCATACAAATTGGACATCGTGTCCTGTGCTTCCGCCGCCGCGGCGCCTACATTGCTGATATCGTTCAATTGTCGGTTGAACCCGATGGTGACATCTCCGGATAAGTCAGCTGCAAGGTCGAAGAAGGAAGGACCATATGTTAAAGAGGTGGGGGCGTCTGCAGGCGAGGCGACGCTATAGTTTACTGCTCTGGACAAGCTGGGGTCGTATGTCGCTCGGTCTCTGAGTTTGATGCCAGTTAAGATATTAGCATCATAAGGAGCCGGAGAGGTGGATGTACGCACTGAGTAGTACCGCCAATGCGAACCGCAGGGTGTGCGCCACGAAGGGAGGCGATGTTGGCGAGACAGGTGGATGTGGCTGAGAGGTCGGTATATCCAGGGAAGGCGAAGAATTCAATCGATACGCTTAGTAAGGAGGGATCGACGGTCGATGCATTGGAAGGAGCTGTCTGGGGGACGGTGATCGCGTGTATGCTTTGAGCTGCAACGACCAGGAGAACGAGTAGCTCGAGCACCTGGAAGGCCATGTCAATATGATGCTGTCGATGCAAGGATAGAGGGAAGCTCGAGAAGGAAGGGGCATCCTTGTGAGATATAAGAGGTTTTGAAAGGCGATGACAAGGCACTCATCCGAGAAATTGACGTTTATTCTCAGAGATGCGGCGGTCCGACAAGGCAGACCAGGCGTAGAGAGCAAGGGGCGGAGACTGACGTAGCTGGGATAATCCTTTCAGGGCACCTAACGCGTGATCATACACAGTGTTGAAGAGTCCGCATAGCGATAGGACTCCGAAGATAGAACGACCTGGTCAAGAGATGCAGTGAGACTGGTCTTGTGCCAGTAAGGTACAAATATCCATGTCGTATTTGGAAGTTTTCTCGAAAAGTGATCATCCGAAGCATAGGCAGAGTAAGAACGAGTATGTAGTTGACCTTGAGGTGTGGGAGGTCTTGTGCCACGAAGATGGTTGGCTCGTGGGCTTCTCCGGAATTGTTCCCCGCTGAAGGTAAGTGCATCCGGACCGAGACTCCTCCATCAAGCAGAAGTCCACCCGACACAAGCACGTGACGTACACTCTCAGAAGGAAGGATGCGGTGTTGTCTTCCAGAGAAGCATAGTCAGACTTCGAGCATAAAAAGAGAGCTTGAAGAATACGTTCAGCATAGATGAAAGCAAACGACCAGTATATATACCATCGGTACCCTTACACTGTGGCTTCCGAACAGTTCGGCAAAAGAAACGAAGTTGTACCGCCTGATGACATGGGAGAGGAAAGCGCTGGCCCTAAATGCTCGTAGTTCACCTAGAATGAGAGGGTTTGAGATGTGAAAGGTGTAGCGAAAGGCTGAGAAAGTTTCGTCGAGGTTCGACCCATTCGAGGTGTTAACGCATAGTAAAACTGCGACCCCTTCACCGCGAGCAAACAGAAGCACATGCGGCAGACTTACGAAGACCCATAGAAGCTCACAGATGTAAGTCATTGAAAACAATGCAGCGTTCCATTCCCTTCAAAACCAGTACCACCAACAGAGACAGACCCAACACAACATGTCCAACGAGCGCACAAGACCAGACCCCTAAGCACAACGCAGAAGTCCACGGATCGAGAGCACCAAGCGAGAGCTAGGACCTAAGTCGTCGGCACGAGAAACTGGGAAACTAGCTATACATGCACCTACAATCCAGTCCGTTATCCGTCCAGACATCCACGCAAAACACCACACCAGCCAATTCAAGAATTCAAGATCAGTTTTCGCTGGATCTCCAGAGACACGAGTGAGGATGGGACGCACAATTTTATATAAGAACCTCCAAAAGAACATGATGCCTATAAGCCCGCTGAAAAACTGCGTCGGGAACACTAGACGTAGGAGATGACCAGAATCGGAACATCCTATGGACTGGGGCCGCTGGCGGAACTCGACGGTGGTGGAGATAAAGACGAACACGTAGAGGACCGAAAGGAAGAGTTGAACCCATGCGTTCGTGCAAAGGGACCTGGTAATATCAAAGACGCAATTTGTTAGCCAAAACATGATGATGATATAGACGTGAGGTGAGGTGAGGGGCGGTGGCGCCAGGAATGAGCGTCGAGAGGAATGAAATGGAAGGGGTGGGTATGAATCATGGTACGTACTTGGCTCGACGCATGATCAGCGGCATGACAGCCAGGAGCTGGAGGAGAGCAGGTAAGAGGATGATTGCTTCGAAGACGAAGAGTTTGAGGCATGCGTGGCCTTGGTCCAATCCTTCCAGATGACTTTCTCCCGTGGTGGGCGATTTGTAAATCAGAGGGATTGCGATACTGTATATTATAAGCTACGTGTATATTCAAGGACGTCAGCATGAATGTGACAGAGCAATGATAGCGCGTGCAGGTCCGCAGACGGGGAGGTTGGGGAAAGGGGAACATGGCGAAGGGCATGATTCAGAGGGACAGGCTTACGATTATGGTGGCCAAGACAGTATCAAGCAAATCGAACGGCTCGAACATCAACTCTACTGGCAGCGATCTGCAAGCGTATATGGATCAATAAAGGACACCTACCAAACCGAAACAAGAAGTGGGCGATCAAAGCTAGAAATGACTCACTCTCCCCGCGACCTAGTATTAACCTGGGCCAGTTCAATGTCTCGCATCCTCTGCGAGAGCGAAGAACTAAGACGAATCGATTGATCGCGGTGGTATGTCGAAGACATAGAGTGTACTTTGATAGGTTAGTAGATGTATGACGCGCTGGTCAAGAGAGAAGGGAAGGATCGCTGCTGCCTATCGTCCTTCTCCTCGATCTTATATAGGCCAGGAGGCACAGCCGCTGTGGCGGGGGATGTGCCAATCGATAACAGGCCTTTGTGTGAGACGAATAAGGAAAAAAAAAAGCGTGCTTATCTGGTCTGTGGCGTGTGTCTGGATGGCACAGCCGGAGTACAAGGAAGAGGACAAGGGGCGACCACACGCAATCGCGAAGCGATAAGAGATAGTGTTCGATAAAGATAGAAGGGGTTATGCAGTCCAAAGACCATAATTTAGGATATTCGAGTACAAGCTCACAGTAACAAGTAGCCCTAGTGCCAGAGCCCCTTGGAAACGAAGCAAGTACTATGCTTCCCAGTCTGAATCACTGCCATCCCTGGTAACCTTCGTGTTGCTGGCTGTTTCTTTCTACCAGAAGCAATCAAGATGTGGGCGTAAAAGTCATAAAGAACAGAACAAGCCGTAACACTATTGCGCCACACAGTGCGTAGCGAGGGGCGTGGAAGACACAGACAAAGACCAAAAAGGCAACCGGGAAGAAGAAGAACAATAGGCAGCCACGTGCACGTGGCCCGGACCCCAGGATGTAGTTTCCGGCTCTCGCCGAGCACCGACTGGCATGAACTTGATGCGCTCCTGCGCACACCCTAAGCAGTTACCTGGGTCTCGTTGGACAAGGTTATCGACAAAGCGACCCCGCACGAATCGAGATGCAGCACCTTCAAATTCGCAGAAAGATGCTCGGTTCCGTCTTTGCCAGTGGAAACCATACGACGATCTCCGATTCCTCTTTCCCGCCGTCAGACTTTCGCGCCACACATTACTGTATCTTCGTGTTCAGAGCTCAGATATTTCTATTTCTCTCGCTATAACTTCCCGCATTTCTACATGGAAGAATTCAAGGAGGACTTTTCGTCTCGACCCCTTCGTAAGGCTTCCATATGGTTTGATCTTGCGGAATTGCACCCCCGAGATATCATTGTAGACGGAACGACCAGCCATTATTAATTGGGCAACGGCTTTATTATAACGATAGTAAGGATTTGGGGTAGGTGGTATGTACGGCCCGTATTGGTCGTCTCCAGAATGGGATCCAGTCTTAGATCAGTAGAAGAGGAGCTTGTGGCCACGGCGGGAGGACACTAGGGCAATATTTATCCTCAACGGAGAGATGGTGGAGGCTGATTCATGCTCTTCGTAAGGTCAGCTAGAGTGCTGCAAGCAGGGGATATTAT
The DNA here is from genome assembly GCF_000264905.1 of Stereum hirsutum FP-91666 SS1. NCBI lineage: Eukaryota > Fungi > Basidiomycota > Agaricomycetes > Russulales > Stereaceae > Stereum > Stereum hirsutum. The sequence continues at coordinate 176,896 of NW_006763152.1, forward strand.
CTCTCTACAAGAAGCTCCGAAGCGAGGGATGTTCCACGCCGTTATGAGTGAGGTACTCGCGGGATGCGTGGAGTTCGAATATGACAAAGCTCAAGCCGCACTTTCTTTCCAAGTGGGCCGTGGCCCAGAGGATTTTCTCAAGGTTTCACTTGGCACTGGAACCTCATGCTTGTTCTTTCGTCACATTATAATTATATTGTGCTTCTATGTTAATATTCTTATATTTAGTGGCCATACAAACAAGAACTAGGGCGCTCACGGGAATGACGGAAATGGCGCGTTGATACCCACCTGATTTTCAATCAGTATCGTGAAGACCTCAAGGCTATACATCGTCACAGGTTAGCATCTTATAGCATCATCACCACGACTCCCCCATGAACCTAAGCCCTGAGCGCTAATCCCCCACCTCGCACCAAGACTAACGCTCAAGAATTCTGCATCACAAGGAACGACCCCAATCAACACGGGCATCATGATCACGGATGTACAACTCGACCGACCGGCGACATAAAGTTAGTCGCACCGCCCCTCGAGCTCCTAGAGCGATAGCCGACGACATGACTCTGTGCATGCGATTTCAGAACAAAAGAAATACCTTATGTGGATAGTATGTAGTAGAAGGCGTGTAGAAAACGCGTCACTGGCAGGATCATTGTTACCCTATGTATACATATTATCACGGCCAGTTTTATTCTATCTGGCCAAGGCTAACGCACCGTGCATTTTGGATACTAGTACCTGATCCTCCCCAACCGTGACGCCCGGCCCTATACACAAAAGGCTTAAGGTTCGGTATCGCTCTGAGGATAGGTGGCGTTGGGCTCTCGAGCTCTCGAGGATGGGTATCTACATACGGTCTCGGTTAACTGATCTCCGGATGTGGTTCCAATTGACCTAACCGTCGTTGTCGAGTATGGGGGCGTCTTTGTGGGTAGTCCGGATTTGTTGAAGTACACGGACATTCCGAGGAGGGATGAAAGGAGCCCGAATCGTTCCTTGGATATCATGATGTGGCACGACGGCTCGACATGTCATGCACTCGAGGGTGAGGGTCTACCTAGGGCTATTAACACGATCCAGTAAGTTGACCTGGAAGTGAGTGAGTGAGTGAGTGAATGAGTGATCGCCGAGGAGGTTTCGTGACCGCATGCGGGCGTCTTCGTGAATCGTCCGGGTTTGGTGAAGTCGTTGTCGTCAAGGCAAGGCAAAGAACGTTCCGAGGAGGGATAAGTAGAAATAGAAACCACAACGTTATTTGAGCAAGGCCACCGCCTTCAATAATAATCATCTGAATCATAAACACGACAGCCCACCTCCAGAGCGAAGATCCTCTATACTCGTATGATTATCAGACACAATTAGAAAGAACGAAAGAAAGCGAGATACTGTATCCTCGTGCTTCTCTTTAAATTTATGCCGTTGCAGTACGAGTCAGCACTCTCGAGCAACCGTCAAGTTTCATCACATCAACGATCCTATAACTAGTTCACGCACAGCTGTGACTGTCGCATCAAGGCTCAAGAAGAGAGCTATGTATACTTGAGCACAGAGCTATACTTATGCGTGCGCACGAGCTATTAGTATATACTCACGCTTGCCTGTGCGAATTCATGCCAGATATAGAGCCGCTGCGACTGATATAGAACAAACTGACTGATGAGATGTAGATGTGGATGTGATATTTGATGTGGATGTGGAGCTGTGGGGATGGATGGGAAGAGCTCGTGGTGAGATGGGGATGCGTTGGGTGGGAAGTGGGAAGTGGAAGCGGATGAGCGCTTACTTAGATAGACTCATCAGGCGGAACGATTGAACATCTGTACCTCCACAGATATATCGATGGGATCGTGCGTTCTATTGTGTCTAAAGAGGAAAGAAAGGCATCCAGAGCGAAAGATGGGAAGATGAGAAGATGTGCGGGATGCATAGGTGATCTCGTTGGCAGCGGTCACAGGCGGAGTTGAGCCCAAAGCCCAAGGTTCTGCGTCGGGTCGGAGTCGGATTCGGAAGAAGGAGGGAGCATAATGAAGAAGAGGAAGGGATTCTTGAATGAATCGGGAAGAAGGCGAGATGAGGTGAAAGAGCCTTTGCCGGATCGAAATCTCATCATGCTCAGCTGGCTGCGAACGAATCACGAGATGCCAGTCCTCTGTACTGCGACGATGGAGATATCCTGCATGAAGCCGAAGAAAACCACTCAGAGCTAGAAGATGCACATGCATTCGAGTTTCCATCAGATTCAGACTGAGAGAGAGGAGAAAGGCGGACGCCGGAAGGACGACGAGAATAAATCCTGGCGCGATACTACAAATCTTCTGCGCGCCTAAAGGAACCGTGAGGACGGCGCCAATCCCCGCATCTGCATCCGCATCCAATCTCCATCTCCATCTCCGCCCCTCTCCACATCCGCGCCTATCCCTCCTCTCTTACCTCTCCTCTCCACCTCGCTCACCTCACCCTCCCTTCCCAATCCGCACCTCGCCTTTCCTTTCTCGCCCAAGCATCGTATCGCCATCGCTACCGTCGACCATCTCTTCTAGCTCAGGAGGCGGGTTGAAACGGAGAGCTATCCCTCCATTCACCGTCAAGCCAACATCCCGCCCCGCGTGCCTGCGTCGACGATCCACTCTCAAATAAATTTAAACGTCTTCGCAACCTCTGGATCTCCTGGCTTCAAGCTTCAACGTCAAGCCTCTAAGGCCACACCGGCACCGCTGCAACACCTCCCGGACTCGGATTATTCTCGGTCGTTGTATACTTTACCTTGACAGGCAGGATTAGTGGATCATCCTTAGCCCAACGCTCGCATCAATATCCGCTGCAATTGGAAGGTCGGTTGTGCGCTTTGCTCCCAGCTCGCTTCGTCTGCCGTCTGCCGTCTCTTTGCTCACCGCTCTGCTCTGCTCTGTAACGTCACGACCATCATCATCAGCTAAGCCAGTGGACGCCCTCGTTCGTTCTGCCTTACAGTCACACCGGCGGTTTTGACTTTGGCTTACAATACCACCACCATTCGATAGTTGAAGAGCAAGAGGCAAGAGGATAGAGTACGATGCCGGGACCCTCAAAGTCGCAGAAAGCAGAGGCAAAGTATAATGTCACCACAGATTGTGCGTTTCTTTTCTCTCCTATTTCTCCTTCAAATCTAGCTCACATTATCCTCTCCCCCTCTCCCCCCCTCTCCCTTCCTCCCCCTTCCGCCCACCCACCCTCCGCCACACCAACCCGCAGTCCCCCACCTCGGCCTCCACGCCGCAGCCGCAACAGGCAACATCGGCCTCGTCAAATACGCCCTCTCCCACGGCCAGCCCATCAACTCCGTCATCGACGGCGTCCTCCCGCTCCATGCGGCGTGCTCAGGCGGCAACGAGCTCGTCGTGAAGTTGTTGATTGAGGCGGGGGCGGACGTTAATGCGCCTAGGTGAGTTTTCTTGTTTTAGTTTTTTTGGGGGCGTTTTTTCCGTTCGTTTGGTTTGTGGTGTAGGTTTCTTGGGCAGCTTTTATTTTCTCTGTGGTTATCTGCGCTCTGTCTTGCGAGTTCGTCCATTGCGCGCACTCGTCGGATGTTTCGGCCACCCGCCCTCTTCCTCCCCGCGTACCTCCGTCCCGTCTCCATTCCCATCCTTCCATTCCTTGCATTTTGTTCCATCAGCATGCGTGCCACACATGCCACAACGCGATGAATCGGGCTTGCGTTTGGGCTTTGCGTAACCGTTAACGCCACCGGCGCTCCGGGGATTGGGTCTTTTTTTGTTGTTTGGGCTAGGCGATTATTATTGGTTGTGTTGTGGCACCATTATCATGAGATTTGTTTTGGGGGGTTATTGGTGTGGTTTGTGAATGGCAGTACGAGTGGTGGTGGTACGACGCAACGCAATGATACGATAAGAGCCGCACGTCTTACGGGGATTCGTTTATCTCTGAATCTGACGTCGTTGGCGTCGTCATATGCACGCACATACTTAGTCGACGTGGTTCATCGTCATTGTTGCATTTATCGAGCAGCAAACCGGGTGTGGAGAAGTGGACACTGGACGTCGAGCTGAGATAGGGGCTCCATCATCTGACGATGCATCGGGTTCGTCGCGACTCCCTTGGTTCCTTGCTTACTCCTGTGTAGGGGTGATAATTGGTAGTCCGTCCGGTTCCCCTGTTGGGCGCAGGAGATGGATGTAACTCTGCAACCTTGTTCTTGATTGGGATATTGAACTTGGGACGGGGACGTTCGAACTCTGCATTAGGATAGGTCGTACTCCAAGTTTAGGCATAGGATGTCCTAATCGGATTCTTCTTCTCTGTCTCCCAATTGGGATATGGGAGGATCCCAGCTCACGTATGAATCCGTGCCTGTCGGTGGACGGCGCGATCTGTCTGTCCTGTCGTGTGGATTGTTCCGTTCGTTTCGTGGATGTAACGGTCGGGGGATTGCGCCAGGCCAGTTGTTGTCATTTTTTGATCGTCTTTGCGGTGGATAGCTTGAATTGTGGCCGAGTCGGGAAGTGTGGCGAGTGGTGGCACCATCCCTTGTTATTCCCTGCAAATTATATTTTCGTTATTCAATTTCTCTCTTCATATTCCTTTCTCTATCGCCCTGTCCCCACAGAACCTCTTCACTAACATCCCCTCCTTCCCCTCTCAAACAAACAGACTCCCCCGTCGCTACTCCCCCTCCACCCCCTCCTCCTCCTCCCACCACCACCACCACCACCATTCTCACTCCCACTCCCACCCCCACCCCCACTCGCACTCCCACCCGATCGTCGGTTCCTCAGGGTCAACGCCGCTCCATTTCGCCGCCGCTAATGGGCATACGAACGTTGTGTTGTTGTTGTTGCTTCATGGCGCGAGGGCGGATAGGGCGGATAAACATGGGGTTACGGCGGAGATGGTGGCGAGGCAGGGGGGGTGGGTTGGGTGGTGAGTTTTTTCTTTCTGCTTTTCTTCTTCCTCCTACTTTTCCTCCTCCTCCTCCTGCTCCTGCTCCTCCTCCTTCTGGGGCTTTCTTTATTCGGGATTGTTTGGATTGATCATTTGTGTTGCATGGCCTGTATAGCGCGGAAGCCATCCGAGAATGGATAATCAACAAAGATCGAGACCTCATCGAACGCGAAACATTAATAGGCGGCTCTATCCCCCCAGACGACGCAGAGGGCGACCAACCACAATCACAACCACAAACGACATCATGCTCTTCGAATCCATTCATGCGTTCACACTCGAGAGATCGGAACGGGAGTTTTGGGGCGCATTCACATTCACATTCCAACTCACATTCGCATTCGAGGGATCGGAATGGGAGCTTTGGAACTGGCACGCCACAGAGGGATCGACATGGGAGTTTCGGCAGGGAGGGAAGCAGGGAGTGTTCGTGCGGTGGTGGTGGTGGTGGTGGTGCGGACCCCGAGTGTTCCTGTCAGGCGGGTGGATTGGCCTCGGTGAGGAAGAGGATACAGGTGAAGAGGTCGATCGATAATGCGATCTCGATGTTTAAGGCCAGTGCGTCGAATCTTGTTTTGAGTGGCGGTGGCAGTGGAGGAGGAGGAGGAGGAGGGCCGGAGTCGCCTGGGCAGGACGTTATTGCTGGATCGCCGGATTCGATGACCATGACGAACGGTCTAGGAAGCGGCGGTGGGTTGGACGCGAATGGGTTCCCGACCGGACGTAGGCCTTCGTTGCCGCATTATCTCGATTCGAGTCCAAGTGGGCACGGTAGCATTGGGAACGGCAATGGACATGGACATTCACCGTCACCCGCACCCTCGGAAAAGAGGCGGACGAAGAAGTCGTCTCTGTCGAGCAGTCGGAGACCAAGCTCTGCGGGGACGGGATCGGAGCGGAGCGTGCAGATCACACCGGCGCAAGGAAACGCACAAGGGCAGGGACAGGGACAGGGAGGGACGCAGAGCACGAAGAGGCTGGGATCGAAGTATTCGTTGATGAATCTGTTTAGGAAGTATAGCACCGAGGGGCTCTCAGCTGCGAGAGAGAGGGACAGTGAGGGGCAGGGACAGGGACAGGGAGGAGGACAGGGACATAGAGCGAGGATGGGGAGTATGTCTTCTGCGAATTGTGGGGACGGTTCAGGAGGGGCAGCAACAGCAACAGGAGCAGGAGCAGGAGGAACGGGATCGAGCCCGCCGTCGAGGCCTGGGCCGGGGATTTTGAGACCTGGCGCGGGGACGAGGTCAGCATCGTCGGGGAGTCCGGGACCCGGTGGTGGGAGTGGGAGTGGTGGTGGGAGCGGGTTCATGGGCAAGGTGCCGAGCCAGCGAGCTCTGAGGTTCGATTCGTCGTCTTCGTCCGTCGTGCAACGAAGCCCGTTGTCGAGGGGCGGGGAGTTGCCTTCTTCTTCTTCACGTGGTGATGACGATCTGGACCGAGATGATGGGGATGAGGACGAGGACGAGGAATACGGGAGGCCGATTGAGAGCGGGAGGTTTGGGACTACTGGTCCGGGTGGCAATGGGAGTGGTCGTATGGGACGACCGAGAGGATCCTCGAAGAGTTCCTTGCCTTCGCCTGTGTCGATCTCGAATGACGAATCTGGAGGTGGTGGTGGTGGTGGTGGTGGGTTCACGTTCCCGTTTAGTATCAATCAGCCGCCGCCGGAGCCGGAACCGGAGGGAGATGATTTCGAGGGAGATGAATTAGAGGATGAAGGAGGAGAGGAGATGCGTATTCCTTCAGTGTTCGCGTCGCCGCCTCCGGGTGCGTCGAGGGCTGAGCTTCCGCCAGCTCCTCACTCCTCCTCCTCGAACACGAACGCGAACAATTCAAACTCGAACTCGAATAACTCGACCGCGAACGCCAACTCGAGACCTTCGCTCTCCCCGCCTCCAAGGTTCGGACATGATCTCGACGGGCGGCACCGAGGAAACTCGACCACGAGCGACGGGAGCACCGCGACTTCGGGTACTACTACCACCACCACTACCACCACGACTTCTGGCGCGGAGGGGACGTTGCCGTTGACGCCTGGGTCTTCGATTTTAGGGGGGCCGGAGGTGGGGAAAAAGGGAGAGGGAAGGGAGGTGGAGGGAGAGGAAGAGGTGGAGGGGTTGGGATTGCTTATGCCGCATTCGAAGACTTCGTCGATGGAGACTGAGCGGCCTATCCTCACTACTACGACGACCATGACCGCGAGCACCCCCAGCACTGGAACCCGTACAGGCACAGGGAGAGATGGAAGAGACAAGACCCATTCACCGAGACTGATGCCCCGGATCCCGCTCGATATGGATCTTCGTGCGATATCGTCGCATGCCCAGGCGGAGGCGCTCGTGCAGAGGACGCATCGGTCTATACTCGAGCTTGAGCGGTTGCCGCCGGAGGAGCTGGGGCAGTTGAGTTCTGGAGGTGGTGTGGCGGGTGGAAGTGCAGATGGGACTGGTGGCGGTGGTGGTGCGGGATCGAGCGACGGATTGGGCGGATTGCCGTTGAGTGCGAGGTTGGCGATGTATGGGGAGAGTTTGGCGTTGGAGAGGAAGTTCAAGAAGATGGAGGAGGAGGAGGAAAGGGAGATGGGGAGGATGAGGGCGAGCGGAGAGATGGAGAGGAGGAGGAGCGAGGAGGACGGAGGGGTGTTTGGGAGGGATAGTAGGGGAGCGGGAACCTACCCGAATAAGACGAGGAGCGCGAGCGCAACTATGGATAGGGATGCGGCGAGGACGGGGATGGGGTTGAGCCCTGGGTCGGGAGCTGGGGCCAGTGCGGCGAGGAGGAGGAGTAGAACAGGCAGTCAGAATCAGGGCGTTATTGTGGAGGAGGTGTGCGTGAGTGAGAGTGAAGGTCAGGGGAGGGGTGCAGGTGGTGCGAGTGCGTATGGGAAGTTGCCATCGACGCCGCCGTCGAGGGGTCATAAGATGAGGAGGCCACATACGGCGGGAGGGACGCCGAGCACACCTTCTAGTATGTTTTCTTTCTCAATCTTAGAACTTGGAATATCAGTACTGACTGGATCCCTTTTCAATAGCTCCAGGCCAGCTTGATACCTCGCCCTCCCCTCGAGGACATCATCATCGTTCCCGTTCCGCAGCACCTACAATCGAGCTCGACGCACCTACGCCTACTGCAACCTACCACGACATACCTTCCCTCCACCTTCCCCGCACGACCTCACCATCCTCAAGATCTCCCAATACAGCGCCACTCGCACTCTCCGCCGACTTTCCCGTCACGCCGCCGCCGCTTCGTTCGAGGACACCGGACCCGGAAAGTTATGCCTCCGCTTTGGACGACGATCTCGATCTTCAGGGTAGTGGTGGTGGTACCGGCGTGGGTCTCTATCGCGTGCTCACCGCGCCACAAGTCGGGACGTATGATAGTCCCAGTGGCGCGGGGAGCGCCGGCAGCAGTATGAGGAATAAGTCGCATTTCTTGGGTGGGAGGGAGAGGAAGGTGGCGAGTGCGCATAAGTTGGTGAGGATGGGCTTGCCGAATGATGGGGTGGCTTCTGCTACTGGGCTCGGTGGAGGAGGTGGTGCGGCTGGGATCGGGGGGAGTTTGGGTGGTGGGAGTGGGGGTGGGGCGGGGACGCCGGGGAGGATGGGCGCGATGGGAGGTGGGGCGCATAAATTTGGGGGGTTTAGGGGGTTGATGCAGACGTTGAAGGGCAAGTCGTGAGTTCTCTGAGATTATGGGCCCTTCCATATGATGTGCCCATGTCGCCAGGCTTGTTAGATGTTCGTCGTGCGCGGAGCGCCGCTGTTTCCTTCATTATTTATTTTCCCTCTTCGTTATATTCCTGCTCTAGCATTGGGCTCTTGGACGCCCCGAGAGCATTCGTCTCGTCACTTTCTTGTATCATCCACAGCATTCTCGCTTCATTCCCACATCTCTTGTCTTTCTACTGCCAGCGTCTATTCTGTATCCTTTCTTGTTCCTGTTTCTCTCTCTCTGTATGCCTCTGTCTTTATTCTCATATTGCATAACGTGTGTCTTCGTCTCTTCGTCTCTCTATCCGTTTCTATTTACTTTCACTGTCACACATCGACATATATACACGATTTGTCTCCATCCCGTGTCCTTCTGTATTAACTCTTTTCACCCAGAGGACTTTATGGGTCGTTTAAGTTGACTCGTCTGAATCCTTTTTCCTTTGTCTTTTCTCATCTGTATGCCTGTAACACCTTGATTCAACTTCCTTCCTTTCTCTCTTGCCATCACATCACATCGCACTTTCGGAATCCTTCTTCATTGCACACCTTCCTTCGCTTCGTATCTACAACCTCCCCGTCTGTAACTGTCTATGTTTCGTGTTTCACGGTCGTGAAGAGCTTGCTACCTATATATTCGCTATTTCCTTCTGGATCCTCTCTCTTTCTATCTATCTATCTATCACAGGCCAGATTCAGCTTGTCTTCGTTCCAGTCTATCGCATAGCTCTTCTTTCATTCCTAGGCCTGCTTCTTTTTTGGGCAATTCTCGGGGTCGGTGGGGCATCATTCGGCTGTCCTCTTTTTTCGAATATATATTCGGTGTATCCCTTTGGTTTTGGGGGGAGTGTTTCTTGTGTTTCACTTCCAATATATATATATTTGCATATTTGCATGGATGTCTGCCAGTACTCCTTGAGAGCATCCGGATCGCTGACGTTGTCCTTGTCGCAGCGTGTGCCACTTCACTCGCGGGATGCGTGAGAATTTAGTAATAAATACGATTCGCTCGCCACACCCCACGCGAGTTCCGGTTTCATCCGAACGAAGCTTTTCTTTCACTTTTGTTCGCTCGCTCGAGCGATCTTGAAACTCTGTGGACGACCACAGCGGCTTGCTGAATGATCGCTGTTGTGGTGTGCTCTACTATGGTTTATTCTGGATTTCTTGCTGCGCTTGTTGTTTTGCCACTCTTGGTTGACGTTCCGAGGCCCACTGGCACATGCCACAGTCTGGATCTCCACGATATTTCAGTCACATACGGGTCGAGCAATTCTATGTGAAGATTCACTCTGTATCACCGTTCTTGAACGTTTTGAACATGTAATCGGGTTATGACGACCGCCTTCCATGGCCATCTAAGATTCGGTGGCGGTAACTGGATCACATACACGTGGTTGCGGTGCTATTGTTCTTCTTCTTCTTCCAGGTTTCCTTTTCCGTCCGACAGCCTTGTCTGTGTCTTCCACGCCCCTCGCTAACGCACTAGGTCTGTGTGGCGCACGAACTTGGGGCTTTCTCTGTTCTTCACGACCTGTACTGCTTCTGTTGAAAAGTCATCTACCAATGCGGATGTTACTAGGGCTCAGTTGCCAGGACTGACATCACTTAGGCCGCCTCCTGTCTAAGCTGCTCTTCAATTCCCGGGCAACTGTCAGTGCATACTGTGAGCCTAAATGATAATCTCCCTCCTCCCTTTTTTGGTCCTTGCACTGCATAACGCCTTCTGTTGTTGCCGAGTATTATCTGATCGCTTTGCGATTTACCGGTGTTTGCCTCTTGTTCTCTTTCTCGCCTGTCCTGGCACACGCCACAGACCAGACAAGCACAATTTGTCTTTCCCTATTCGTCTCACACAAAAACCTCTTATCGATTAGCACAACCCCCGCCACAACGGCTGTGTTTCCTGGCCTATATAAAGTCGAGGAGAAGGATGATAGGCAGCAGCGATCCTTCCCTTCTCTCTTGACCAGCACCTCCTCCGTCTGACCTACCGAAGTACTCTATATGTCTGTGAGTCACCATCGTGATGAAGGGCTGCATCCTAGTCCTTCGCTCCCGCGGACCGCTGAAGACATTGAACTGGCCCAGGTTAACGCTGGCTCGCGGGGAGAGTGAGTCATTTCTAGCTTTGATAACCCACTTCTTGTTTCGGTTTGATGTTCCTTCTTTACTGATCCATATACGCTTGCAGATTGCTTTCGCGAGGGTCAGCGCAGAAGCCGGACCCAATTTTAGATATTGTCTGCCCAATCATAATCGTAAGTCTATTCCTCATGTCCTTCGCCATGTTCACCTTTCCCAACATCCCCGTCTGTGGACCTGCATACGGTATCGCTCCTCTGACACATTCACGCTAACGTCTTTTTATTCATACACAGGCCCTAACAAATAGCATCGCACTCCTCGTCATTTATAAATCGCCCACCACGGGAGAAAGCCACAGGATAGGACTGGACCAAGGCCCCGCGTGCCCCGATCTCGTCCTCCGCGAATCCATAATAGTCTTTCCTTCGCTCATCCAGCTTCTGGCTGTCACACCGCCGTTCATGTATTCAGCCAAGTACGTGTTATGATTAATCCCTACCCATTTCCTTCCTTTCGTTCCCCTCGACGCTTATCTACCTCACCTCACCTCACCCCACCTCACCTTTATCTTATTATTATGTTTCGGCTCAAAACTTGCGTCTTTGACATTTCCAGGCCTCTTTGCAAGAACGCATACTTTCAACTCGTCGTGGCCGTCTTTTACGCGTTGGCCTTCGCCTCGAACGCCGACCAATATCGGGTCGAACGATCCCAGGGATGCTCCGATTCTGGTGATCTCCTACGTCTAGGGTATGCGACGATGGTCTTCAGCGCGGTTATGGGCTTTATCCTCTTCGTGAGGAGCTGCTTCAACATCGTGCGTTTCATTTCCATCTTCGCCTGTGTCTCTCCGGAAATCGTGCAAAAAGGTGGAAGTATTGAGCTGATTTTGAACTCTTGGATTGGTTAGTGGCCTGCTTTGCGTGGACTTCTGTTGGCGAGTGGGGCCAGGGACTGAAGTATAATTATAGGCGGATGCGCTTCGGTACTGCTTAGGCACTACTTGGCGCTTAGTGGATGACTGAGTCCAGATTCTTGTGCTGATGTCTTAGCTCGAGCTTGGTGCTTTCTGTGGGCTTCTGCGTCGTACTTGGAGGTCTAGTCTTGTGTGCTCCTTTAGCATGTTGCGTTGGGGCTTTTTGTGTTGGTGGTACTGGTTTTGAAGGGAATGGAACGCTGAATTGTTTTGACTGATTCAGACTTACACCTGTGAGCTTATATGGATCTTCGTAAGGCTGCCGCACTCTGGGCTTCAAGTTCTGTTTGCAGTCGCTGTCTTCCTATGCGTTGACACCTCGAATGCGTCCAACCTCGACGAGCCGTTCTCGACTTTTCGCTGCGGCCGTCACAAAATCTCAGAAACTCTCAGTCTAGGCGAACTACATTAAGTATTGAAGGTCAGTGCGTTCGTCTTGTATGTGATCAGCCGGCACAGCTTCTTTGCTTTCGCCGCATACGGGACGAGAACACATACGCCCGGCCCATACAGTAAGGTTCGTAGCATGCTTGCTTATCTCCCTCCGTACTTTCACGCTCTCCATTCCGACACTTTATTCAATCACGACTCATTTCGGACTCGGACGAGGCGGACTTTCTATAGCCATGTAGGCACTGCCAGCCCGAAGGTCACCGTGATCGAGTTGGCTTTCAAAGTGCGTAACGCAGCTATTCACAGAGTCAAGCGAAGGCATGACTGCGAGGAGCACTAACGACTGCATGGTCTGATTCCCCAGGTACTTCTCTGAATCGCACTCCGCATATTCCACTGCCCGAGTCTTCTTGTTACCCCTTCATTTAAGGATCATTAACTTCTTCTTCTTCTTCTTCTTTGCGTTCTTCTTCCCCATATTTTTTCGCAGCCACCTGTCCAGACAATAAGAGGCCCACCAATTACATTGAAACTAATGTGAGCGCCAGATTCTCAAGCTCATGCCCAACCCACCTCTAACTTTATTTCTCATCTCCGAGTCTTCCAACTTAAAATCTCAGGCCCTTCTACTTCCACTTCCATAAATTGAAGTTCGAACTTTGTCGCCTTGGATATGATGTCGATGTCGATGTGAAGCCTCAGAGAAGTACATAGGCTCTGAGCCACAGGCGTGTTCTATCCGAGTCCTGAGACTTGGAAGACGTCCCCGTGGTCGTATGCTCACTTCTCAACTCTACATAGGTTCTCGAAGCCGTATAAGTACAAAGCGTGGCCGTGGGCAAACTTTCGCAAAACTACTCATTCTCATCTGCCCCCGCGAGTCTAAAACTTTCGGGCGAGCTGGCTATGGGAGGTGAGTCCTTTTTATCTTCCAGGGATGTCATAAGTATGTATTTCCGGTGGTCTCGGAGAGTCGGGGATGAAATTTATCTTTTCATAAAGCCGTCAATTGAATATCTCAATCACTTATTTTGCAGCTTGTTGGTCCCGGAACCTCGAACACCGATAAACTCTCATGCGCGCAGCGCACGGTACAATCAGTCTCCAATTATTTCCGCCGTGTGCTTTGACTCAGGCTGTAAATTTCCCGCATTGATCATGATATACATGTGTAGGTTCATGAATCATCACCGCGACGATGGATGAAGATGGTCTGCGGGTTCTTATGCACAGGTGGACTATTCATCCCACGGGCCATGATGGACGAAACGCATTGATTTGGTGTACGCAGTCGGTATGTAGAGGATGAGGATGTTGTATATTGGATCCTGATGTCGAAGCTCGTTTCCTTGAGCGATTCGACGTTAGCGCCGCTGCTCTGAATCACAGGCTGTTTGTCCATCTGAATCGTGAGGCTTCCAGGTTTTTTTTGGCATCACGACGAGCCTGAGGCTTCGAGAGCGCTCTTTGACTGGTTTTGATGGCATGGAATCTTGACTATACTGTAGTACCTTCGTGATTTCGAGGCCACCACGTATACATATACGTTGATTCTGCAACGGAAGATGTCACGGTCGCGGTCACGGTATCCAGGCTCTGAGGGTGTTCGTCAACGCCACCCGCGTTTAATTTCCACTGAACAACTAAATGGCTGTATGTACGGTATTCTGCGTCCATTCATGAACCTTGCGGGTCTAACGCGAGTATATATATCTGAATCTGTGTGAATGCCAATGCGTTGGCCATGGCCGACGGAACTCGTTAACGACAGTCACTGATAGAGTTCCACCACCTCCCACCCAGTTCCAACACCCGGCGCTCAGCGCTCCATCCAGAACAAACGCGTCGACAAAGTCTCAGCCTTCAGGCCTCTCACTGCAAGCGTGTACATAAGCTACTGCTCTTGGCTTCGAAGCTTCCGAGGATGTGCTAGCTGGAGATCAGGAGGGTCCCATGTGAACGTTTTGAACCTTGGATAGCCTGAGGACAACAATACCGTGCGTGTGAAGGATGGGGCATGAAACGCAGGGATCAGATTTCGGTCTCACAGCCCCTTGAAGCTTGCGTCCTGGGTGCTTCTGAATCGTCCGAGCCTGAGTCGTGATTCGGAGGCTGCATATCATATCATAGGATAGGTTAGCGTTGCCGTAGCCCTGCTCAGTGCGATATAAGTTTTTGGGTTGCCCGAGCTTGTGGGGCACGGTGATGAGGAGGACGGGGCCACCAATGGAGTCGCTGACAGATACTTTGATCGGAGCGGGAAGACTCAGGGCCCCTATCCCGCTGCAGCCGGCGGTAATTTGCACTCAAAGCGCTTGTGGGGAACCTCCGCGGACCGGGGCCGATGCCGGGGGAGGTTATCGAGAGGGAGTTGTGTGGTACATAACGGCCGTGTCCTCGGATGTCTTGTCCTTCGTCCCTTCTCGTCTCTTCTCCTTAGGCCTTGGCTCATCGTAGGCCTTGGCTTGTCGTACGTGTACTCTAGGCGGACCCCATTAGTTAGGATTGTTGAAATGCCTCGCCATAGTCGTACTTCGCTTGACTATGATCCATTGACGGCTGCGATCGCCCCACCGAGCGACGAGACGCCAGAGCAGCGCGCGAAGAGGGAGCAGGACGAAGCGGAGGCGCAGAGGGTCAGCGATCTTATTGACGAGCAGTTGAAGGCGGAGAGGGCAGCGTTGAAGAAGAAGAAACCGCCGATCAAGGTTTTGCTGCTCGGGCAGAGCGAGAGTGGTCCGTGTACTTGCATCTTTGTTTGACTTGAATCCCATCACTAACTGTTATGATTCATACGGACGTGTATATAGGAAAATCGACGACAGTCAAAAGTATTGTCTATCTCTCTTGGCTGTATTTAGATACCCAGCTAACAATGACTCACACCTCGATCCAGATTTCCAGCTTGCATACGCACACAATGCCTGGCTCGAAGAACGCGCCTCCTGGCGCTCCGTCATCCTCCTCAACCTCGTCAGATCCGTAAACACAATCCTCGACATCCTCGGAAAAGAAATGCACTACGTCTCCTCACCACCACCCTCGTCCAACCTCCGCCTCCCACCCACCTCTCCCACGTCCTCCCAAACCTCAGACGAAGATGACGACGACGAAGAGGATGAACCCGAACGTAACCTCCCTGCTCCTCTTCCCCGTCGCCCAGGCTCCGCATCGCCCCCCGCAACCCAACAAGACATCGCACTCTACCAAATGCAAATGCGAACACGCAACACTCGCTTCTTATTCACCGAAAAACATCGTCTACTCCAAATGCGTCTGAAACCCCTCCGTCGTGTACAGAGGGATTTGGAACAACTCCTTGGTGCGCCTTCGTTCGTCGAAGCGGACGATTTGCGCGGACCTGCGACTCCGTTTGCGAGTATGGAAGGCTCGTCACCCTCCTCTACTGTATCGTCGAGAAAACGAATGAGTCAGTCGCACGAGTTCGTGGTGAGGTCGCGGAACGGGTGGAAAGGCGCTTTGAGACTGGGCGGAGACGAGGATGAGAGGGAGAGAGGGGAAAGAGGGAAGGGAGGGAAGAGGGGAAGGGATGAGAGGAGCGAGGAGACGATGGGTGTGATTTCGGGCTGTGGGGAGGATATTAGGGCACTGTGGGCGGATCCGATTGTTCAGGAGGTGTTGGCGAAGAGGGGGGTGAAGATGGAGGATCAGCCGGGGTTGTGAGTTCGTCCTTCCTTCCTTCCTTCCTTCCTTCCTTCCTTCCTTCCTTCCTTCATCCTTCATCCTTCGTTGCGTTCCAAGAGTTGGCGGGCCCCACGTTCTGATTCTGCGCTATTGTAGCTTTTTGGACGAAGTCGACCGGATCGCGACGAGGGATTATGAGCCGTCGGACGACGACGTCGTTAAAGCTAGGCTACGAACGACAGGCGTGCAGGAATATCATTTTTTGTTCGAAAAAGGTACATCGGCCTTCCCCTTCCCTCCACGATCCCTTTCCTTCCCTCCACAGTTCCTTTCCTTCCCTCCACAATCCCGCCCCTCCACAATCCGCCCCACCCCTCCATTCTCCTCTATCATACGAGTTGCTCCATCCTCCATCCTCCATCCTCCATCCTCCTCTTTCCTCCCCGATAAGCCGTGCGTTCTGACTCTGACAAGGTACGCCGTTTGCAGGTAGTGAAGCGGGCAGGGAATGGATCATGTATGATGTTGGGGGTGCGAGATCATATGTACGTCTGTTCATGTCCTTCCCTGTCCTCGTGTGTATGAGGGGATGAGTGGCTGATGGAGTGATGGTTTTCATCAGCGATCCGCGTGGTATCCGTATTTCATGGACGTGAACGGTACGCATCTTTTCTTCTCACGCCGTGTTCTTTCTTGTTTCGACTGATACACCGACGAATCATTTGTGGGGGAATGCGGAATCCAAAAGCCATCATCTTCCTCGCCCCGATCTCCGTGTTCGACGAGCCGCTGGCCGAGGACCGCAAAGTGAACAGATTGGAAGATAGCTTTTTGTTATGGAAGGCTGTGTGTTCGTCGAGGTTGCTATCCAAAGTGAGTTACACCTCGCACCTCGCGCCACACACGCACCACCACAACATCCGCCATCCGCCGTCTTCCTTATCCACCTTTTAACATTCTCACTTAACGCCTCACCTAACATTCTGTGCCTCCAACTCACATTGTGACTTTGTTGCGAACGATCCAGGTCCAACTCATCCTCTTCCTCAATAAGTGCGACCTGTTGCAACGGAAACTGAAACGGGGCAGTCAGCTCAGGCAGTATATACCGACTTATGGAGACCGGCCGAATGATTTGGCTAATGTCGCGAAATGTGCGTGTTTTTCCCTTTCCATTTTGACCTGTGTGAATGCAAGATCGGACATCCGTGTTGCGAGATCGTTCGGATGGAGATTGATGGGTTGGAGTGACTGACTGACTGATGCGCGGGACTTTGCGTATGTGTGTAGATTTCCGCCAGCAGTTCCGGGAGATGTCAAGGAGGTATTCGCCGGAGCAGAGGAGCTTCTACTCGTTCCTTACTTCCGTCGTCGTACGTCCCTTTCCCTTCCCTTCCCTTCCCTTCCCTTCCCTTCTACTCTCTCTGCCTGCCTTCCTCCCTTTTCTTCCCTTCTCTCTCCCTACCTTCCTCCCTGCCTCCCACCCACTATAGTCTCCTCACAGGTAGTCTTAAACTAACATCGCGGACAATATTTCAGGACGTGAAATCGACCGCGGTGACGCTCGGAACCGTCCGTGAAGGCATCCTACGCAACCATCTCGCCAATGCGGAACTTATCTGACAATCACAGTGATTAGTTCTCTGCGCTGGTCCTCCTTTCGATCTGTTTTTCTCATTGATAGGTACTGTGGGGATATATTGACGGGTACCCCACCCATCCGTTTCCCTCCGTCCCCCTTTTTTTAATACATCACTTCGTTTGCGCTACGCATCCATTTTGTTTTTGTTGTTGATTTTTTTTTTGACTCGTTGCTTTTCGACATCTTTATTATCTACTCCCCTGTTGTTGTTGTTGTTTCCGCCTATCTATTTATCCGACTGCCTGTCTATCTATCTTGTTTGCTACATCTACGGAATCGGCCTTGTGTTTACTTATGATATGTTGTACGCGCTCTGTCTCTTACCTACCCTACCCTACGCTCCTGTTTTCGTTTCTGTTCTTGCCATTACCTAGTCTCAGACTGTTGTACGTCCTGTCTCGTTTCATTACTTCTATTCCTTACTGCCACTCCTGCCACTCCTACCTTGCTTGATCCTCACTACGGCCTATAACACTGTTACCCCTTCCGCTTACAGTTACAGTAGGCGCTAGTGCTCACTATGGACTTGAACTTAAATTATGATATTCTTTTTCTCTGTCTTTCTAGCGGAGTTGTGAGTTTGAGGATGTATCTCTATCTATCTCGTATATACGATGCTGGACAAAATACATTGCTTGCTATGGCTCTGGAACTGTGATTGGAGATTGGAACGATCGTGCAGATTCAAGTTCGTATCTACGCTCGCAAACCTGACGAGGCCTCGGGCACGGGGACCTTGCAAATTCAAGTCATGTCGATATTGCGGTAAGTGAGGTACAGTAAGAGACTCGAGGTTTGATTTGAGTTGGTCATCTCACGAATTCAAATATTCAAAGCCTGAGGGGAGATGAACGATGTCATCCGAATGGGAGGCATTATTGGGCGGTCATGAGAGCACGCGTGATGAGGTGTTCTGGACGTGGTATGTATGCATGTGAGTAAGTAAGTAAGTAAAGCAGTAAGTAAGTAAGTCAGTAAGTACTGTGCAAGTGCGTATATACAAAAAGTGAAAGGAGAAGAAAAGGATACAAACGTGGTACGTGGTAATAGTACCGATCTGAACATATAAGCCTGAAAAGGTCGTCGGGTGTCGTGTGGAAGGGCTCTGTCGCTTGTATTAGCTGACGCGAATGATGAGTGATTACTATAAAGGGTGGGTGGATGGTGTCGCCGTTGGTCGAGGATGGAGGTGGTGAGGGATAAGGGAAAGTCGGTTGAGGTGGAAGTATATGAAGTAGGAGAGGGGGACGAGGGAGTTGGGAAGGAGGAAGGAAGGAGGAAGGAAGGAGGAGGAAGATAGCATAGGCTCGTGATATCTTTTGACTTTAACGAGTCTGATCATGGATATGATGGCCGAGCACGTACGCACGGTCGACGGTGAAAATGCTAGACGAACAAGGTGGGAGGCGGTGAGGAGACGGGTGAAGAGCGACGGTAAAGAGGTCGCAGTGCGTGATTACAGACAACGACAGGTCCTACTGCCTCTTACTCGCTTGACCGACGACTAGCCGCACGGATCCTCTTCCCATAACTACACGAACGAATCCCATCAGCTCTCATCCCAGACCTCTCATCCTAACCCTCTCGAGCACAAAAGAAAAGAAAAGGCACTCACAACATAAACACATACGGAATCGGCATCATCACACAGGACACACACGCAAGCAGCGTGCTCGCCCACCTCGGGTTCAGCTTGTCGTACATCTGGATGACGAACATCGGCACGGCGGCACCTGCCATGGAGCGCGCGAAGGTCTTGGCTGCCATGGCGGAGGCGACGTATTTGGGGAAGGAGTCGACGATGTAGGCATTGGCCGAGATCTGCACGTCACGACATATCGAACGGACCGTTGAATTGATAACGAATGGGAATGGTGTAGAGAAGTTGGCGTACGTAGATCGAGACCATGGACCATCCGAACGGTATACCGCTCATCATAGGCCCCACCCAGCTCACATCCTCGTAACTGGTCCACGCAAAGATGAACAGAGAGATGGGCAGCACCGCACAACCAGCCATCCTACACCGATTATATTCAGACATCTGCGCTCCCCAACTTCGAAACAAGGGTGGAAAGTGGAGCTTACATGGGCGGAAGACGCGCTTCGGGGCCCCACTTCGGCGCCAAGCGAGCATAAAGCCTGTTGAACCATTGCATCGATCCCATAGCGATCAAGATGCCGACGAGGATTGACAAGAAGCATAGACCAGTATCGCCGGCGTCGAAACCGTGGAGCCCTTCGAAAACGATGGGGTATGCCTACTCAGCCGCATGCGCAGGGAAAACTCAGATAGTTTCAACAGACGGGGTCTATAAATCTGACTTACGAAGAAGAAAAGGTAGAGTAACATGTAGATCAAGCTGAGGTAGATCGACATGAAGATCAGGATGGGCTCGGTAAACAGCATCTCTAGTCCACCGTAAACAAGTCGGACGGCGTTAGCAAGTCAGATCGAGGGCGAAGGGAGACAGGAAAGAAGGATAACGAACGGAAGGGGCGAATGAGCGCTGTTCTCATCCTGTTTCCGAACGTCACACCAGCCTCTGCAATCTCGCTCCCGGACAGGTACGCCGAGTTTCCAGTCTCCTTGCGCAGACGTTCGGCACGACGACGAAGGAGCCTGATCATGAATGAAAACATTTAGCTTCAACATGCGAGAGGGAAATAAGGGATACGAACACAACAGCGAAGGTCTCAGGGACGAATAACGTCGTGATCCAAACACAACCGATGAAGATGAAAAGAACCCAGTAGATCCACCGCCAGCCGACGGTCTCTCCAATGAAACCGCCGATCAGAGGGCCTAAAACAGGGCTGCACAGAAGGAGAACGTGAGTACTAGGCTACTCTTGCTATCCAACTCAACGCTTACCCAATAAAGATGACGGCGGAGAAAACAGCCATAGGGGTACCACGATCCTCTATAACCGTGGCTCTGGTCAGACCTAGCGAGTACTACACCACGAAGAATACTTACCGATGTTCCATATGTCGGCGACGGTCCCACCAACGTTGGTCATGGGTGCAGAAGCGGCTAACCCCGCGAGAGCACGCCCTACGAGAAGCGTGGCGATGTTCTTGGCCAGTGCTGATGGCAGAGTGAATACTGAAGCGGCAAGCAGTCAGGTCCCATTTCGAGGGCGAAGGGAAGAGGTGAAACGTACGGAAATACAGCCCAATAGAGATCATGTAGATTGGTCTCCGTCCGAAGACTTCAGACATTGGGGCGTAAATCAGAGGCTATCAGAGTTACAATTAGTTCAATATATTTCACCCGCAGGATGCTGGAGAGTAACTTACTCCGACTCCGAAACCAACGACGAAAAGAGTTACGGCGAGGTTACCAACAATCTCTGACATATGGAGGTCCTCCTGTGGGCCTGGAAGATCTCCAGTGATGATAGCAGAGCCCAAGGCAACGCAAAGACAGAGCGACGAGACCGAGATGGTGATTGCCCTGCTCATGACGGTAAATATACGCAGGAGATTCGCTTTGAGAGAGGTAAAGACTCGCCATTTTTTGAGCTTAGAGAAGTTCCTCGGGTTGTGCGGATCTTCGTCGTCCCAATCCACGATCTCATACTCCTGAGTTCCCTTCTCTGCGTCCGACTCCCTTACCTGCTTCTCTGATTGAGCCTCCGTGAGGGTGGCCGTCGACGTCTTTGGATGGGTGGGGTAAACAACATGACCATGCGTGTTATCGTCGATGTCGATGTCCGGGACGATGGCGGGCAAGTCAACCTCGTAGTTATGTTCATGGTCGGGATGGTGTGGGCGCTGTTCATGAGAAGCCATCTCTAAGTATAGACCGGGAGCGAACAAAGAACGCAGACAAGAAAGGGCGAGCACTACTGTACGAGCCTCAAGGACGAATAGTGGCCCGCTTTTATATTGTGGAAAAAAGAGAGGCCATAGAGGATCACTCCCGGCTCAACTCAAGAAAGGAGGGAGAACTGGACCTGCCGCCGGAACAGAGATGAGCAGGATGTGGCACCCGTCGGTGCCACACGCGGTGGCCAAGCGGCAGCCTATCGCAATATTGCTGGCTGCGACTCGGCATCCACAATCCAACCGTGCTGTGTGACTTCAGCACCAACAAGAATCATTGCGTGCCACGAGCAGTGCATATCACGACTTCGTCAAGTGATGTGTGCCCCATGGGCCATGGTCTATGTCAATGCTTTTGAGTCTGCCTGTCACGATCTGCTCGGATGTTCATGTACGATATTATCTTGCGAGAGCCCAACATGCTGTAGTCGCGGAATAGTTTGTAGGACATCACAAACCGACTCCGGTAGAGATGCTTGACGTACGAGCATGATTGATAGGTATGGGTCTACTGTAAGTGGACCGGGTCGGCTATCGTCCCTCGCCGAGTTGAGGCCTGCAGAAAGTGCAACCCTGCAAGATAAAGCAAGCCACCACAGTCAGCAGTGAAAAGATGGAGCCCACAGCGCATCGTCGACGTCCGCCAAGCATAATTAGCAGTTCAGAACCAGCAGATCACAGCAAGGGACAGTCCTCTCCTAGTCGTGGAACAGAGATGTGCCGACAGCGGCTTCAAGATCCTGAAGCGGAAGCACTATCAGCTGCGTTTCTCTTTTAGCGCGGCGCCGTTTCCTCTGTACGAGTCAGAATGAAAGTTATTAAGAATCTGAAGAGTTCCAAAAGATTTTCTTGACCATTGTAAGAGACTTTGGGTTGACTTTGGGAAAGCAAGAACGAAGAAGACTTGATCCCCGGCTGCCAGTGACGTCACACCTGACTGCGGTCACTGTGACTGACGCGTTAGGTCACGCGTTTGTCCCAACTGTAGTTACGAAGAACTTTTGTTTCTTGTTCCTTTCACGGCATCGTACGCCACCATTTGCGGTCAAGAGCAAGTCTTGGGCGCTGGGACCACACAGGTACAGTCCAATAATAGACTCTGAAGTAAAGTAATCGACGTTTTGACCAATGATCAGCATTAAGTACTTACCTTCCTGCGACAGATACAGAAACTCCGTCACTGTCTCTGAGTCGTATCCTACTCGACGAGCACCACAAAGTCGATTTCCTCCGCGCAGAAATCCAAATCTAGCAACGGCTTCTTTCGCACATTCGTCATGCGCGCTGCTGAAGGGATCCAGTGTCGCATCAACCGCCTTCCTGCGGAGATCCTATCTAAAATCTTCCTACACGCCTGCGATACATCGACGCTTTCTCAACAGCCAAAATTCTACGTGCAAGTCATACCGCTCTATGTTCAACCTATAGACATATCCCATGTCTGCCAGTACTGGCGCAATGTCGCACTCGCCAACGGTCGTCTTTGGACGTTCATGGTCGTCTCAGATATGCACCGATACCATCTCGACCGTCTCGATGCGTTCATGCACCGCTCAAAGCAGTCACCTCTGCACATCTTTATCTTGTGGACTCCCTCGTGGAATCGACCAGATTCGGACGATATGGACTGGAAAGTTTTCTTTCAGATGGGCGACCATCTGGTGGGAAAGACTCTCAAAAAGCTCGTTACCTCTAGTGATCGATGGAAGTCGTTTGAGATTGCAGTGGAGACACCGTGGTTGATGTCTAGAATCCTCGGAGAAGTCAATGAAGTGACTTCACCTCTGCTGACGGACGTATCCCTCCACACTACATTATATAATGGAGAAGACGTTGACGAGTGGGATCCCAGTCTGGCCAACCATAATGGGGTTGCCTGCTGCTTTCCTTTTCCCCTATGCGACCTACGTACCATATACTTCGAGGGGACAGCGCCAGATTGGACCCGAGATTCGCCTTACCGGAATCTTCAGTCGCTCAGACTCGACAATTTTAACGAGGAAAACGCCCCTTCCGTTCCAGCTTTTCGTCGATTCCTGACGGCTTCTCCCGCACTTGAGGTTGTCGTTTTGCGAGACTTTCGCTTCAATTTTCACGTTCATAACTATATCCTCGATTACGACGGTCCTGTTGTGGAGTTGCCGCTATTACGCCATTTATCCATCAGCGGGCTCCGGCCGCAAGATGATCAAGCGCTCTTTGCTCACCTGCGTATCCCCAACGTAGAAATCATGGATCTGGGCTGCGATAGATTCGATGGGATTTTGTGGGACTTCACCGTCTCCGGGCTCTCGACCACTTATCCTGATGGGTCATCAACGCTCGACTCCGTCCAAGCACTCCGAATAGGCCGAATACAGCGCCGGTCTACGCTCCTTCCGTACTTTTTCAGTCGCTTGATCAACCTCCGTGTCCTCGTCGTTGAATGTATTCCTAGAGGGTCTAGTGAGGAGCTTCTCCTCCCTCTTCAGCAGTACTCGGAGGCCTTGGCGACCTCAGCCTTCGAAGACCATGAGTCGAATGTAGCTCATCTCCCATTTTTCACGACACTCGTCTGCCCCGGTATCGCCGCAGAAGAACTCATGGGCTTTATTACCGCCAGAAAAAGAGCCGGCATCCCACTTCGACACGTATTTGTCACAAACGATACGGCATTTTCGGATAGCGACAAGGCACGGATTTCGAAGGAGGTTGAATTGTTTGGAGAGCTCTCGTCTTCGGAGGGAGGCCATGCCGATATCTCGCTGGAAGACTTGCTCGATGCGCATCGTAGAGCGGAAGGGAACGGTGGACGGTTTTGTATATCGTGCTGAGCTTGGGCTGAAGGTTATCAGACAGATTCTTTGGTGTGTCACGGTCTTCCCTCATGTCTTTTAAACCTCGTCTCATCGTTCTTTTGCAGAGAATGGCATGGAAAGTATGGACAAACAGCTCTTCAAACTTGTGTGGCAATATAGGATGGAAGATATAGATTCCCACTCGACTTCTGGTCCCATAGTGTCCAGGTTTCATTTACCTGTTTCGCCAATATATATCTTGACCTTCTTTGAATAGTCCCTTCAAGGTCACTCGTTTCTCTACCAGCAGCGTTGTCGACGGAGCGTTTTCAGTTCTTCTAGAGCCCAGTTCAGTCTTCTTCCCTCTGCCCACTCATACAAAACGCGGGGCACGCATGATGCTCACTTCTTTTCGACCGACGACCAATACGCACCTCGACTGCCTCATTTTCACTCCCGTCTCTACGAACAAGTGGTAATCTATCCAATACGCATTGCACCGCAGCCCGTTCTACCGTCTGCCCCTTTGTATGGAGTCTCTTCGTCGCGTTCGCCGGCGGAGATCGAGCGAACCCATAGTTGTAGAAGACGGTGCAGCCAGATAGGTGAACGAGCAGGGGGCGTTGAATGGAACACGACAAGACCTTTGCCATCGTCCATGGCGACGAGCTCAAGTACCGCGTCGCCAAGACGCTAGATGACCTCGTAAAGAGGGCGAGGATTCACAGTGCGTCATTGAATACCTGAGTTGTTTCGCTTTGTCCACATTATCGATCGTTGCGTACAGTGTCGTAGAATCGATGCTCCAAGCGCACACCGTGATTATGGGGACAAATATGTCATTAACGAAGGCACTGGCAGCGTATTACGCTACGATAAGTATTCGGGAGATATTCGGACGGGGATGACTTGGCAACGATTCTGTACGATACGTTCGCGCTTTCATCAGTATTGAACGGTCGCACATAAGATAGCAGAAACGAGGCCTTACCAAGACAAGGGTACGACAATGAGTCGAGCATCGTTCCTCTATGTGTCTACTGGCATTTCAAGCCGTCGGCCGCGGCCACGCAATCTGGGAACGCGAGGGAACGACCAGGATTCAGTTTGTGCATCGCGAATGAGAAGATATACAGCAGTCAAAGACTTACGGCCCGAGAAGATCGCACCATGCTGGTCACACTGGTCCAAGGTGTACTTGCACGGATGGCCAGGCGGGTAGTTGTTCTTGTCATTACACGCAGACACTATATTTGAAAACATCAGTATCTCCACGTAGGATGAAGGATTAGTTTGAAGCGTACGGGGGTCGCAGGCGATAGCGCTGACTGCAGGTGCCATGAAGAGGAGCGCGGAGGCAAGGGTGAAGAAGACAGTGGAGAACTGCATTGTGCTGACGGTAGTTGAGGTTATTGTTTGTGAAGTAGATGGAAAGAGTGTTGTATGAGGTTGATGAGTCGGTGAGGACGACCATGAAGGCTTTTTATAGGAGTCTAAGCCGCTTGCGTAACCAGTTTGATTACCGTAGAGTAAGTAGACGAGTCGCTCAGGTATCAACGAGTCGTTGTGTCACCCCGTGAAGGATGAACTTGTCTTCTGAACCTACCCTGTTCCTGGATGCTGTATGACACGCGAAACTAGTAGGGTGGACTCATTCAAAAATAAAACGTACTCATTGGATGACATATAAAAAAAAACTTGCTTCTCGAAACCTGAACAGCCCCGGAAGCGTTTCCGTCATGATGGAAGCGACCTTCGTGTTGAGCGTCGTATGAGCTGGCAGAAGCAGAGACCGAGCTTTCTGGTACCATAATAACGATGGAACAGCTTCTCATTAACGCGCCGAGCACTGTAATAGAGAAGAAATTACCGTTAAATAACGATCGTACAAGCAGTAGAAGTCGATGAACAGCCTTCAAGAACAGCCAAGACGGACAGCCTAGCCGTGACGTGCAGTCATACGTACACGAAGTGCACGGTAGTAGTTGACACAAGTCCAGCTGCCTTTGCCAGTCAAAAGGTCATTCAACGAGGAGGGCGTATCTCCAGGAAGATACAAATTCAAGTCGCGCCAGCTTGAAAGTCATCTCGGGCTCCGAATCTCTCAGAGCTGAAAGAGAGGTTTCGTCAAATTTCCACACCATCGAAGTTCTCAGTGATGCTATCATACGGGTAACATTTGACTTCTCACCTCCCGTCTGTGAAGGTTATAACCCAGTGAGGTGAATACGTAGCACGGCGCGAGGAATAAAACGGTGGGCCTGAAATCTGCGCATTCAGTAGGGGGGCTTCAGTGATCGTCGACGTAGAACTTGAAGACGGTGAGCCTCAAGGCTCTGATGGCTGTCTACGGCGCTCGTACACACACCACCAAAACGAACACGGGTTGAGAGTCTACTCAATCGCCTCGGGATCTTACTAGCTCATCCGTCCATATCCTACTCCAACAGGTCATGTTGGGTCGCAACACGGAGTGCAGCTACTGAGCCTGGTCCCCGACGTACCATGGAGCTCGCCCAAAATTGAGAAAGCCTAACATCGATTCTGTGTCTCTTACCGCGAAAGCAGAACGAACGGCCGCTAGCTCCCACTTGCCAAGATAAACGCCTGCTTGAATTACAGGCGCGACTTCAACGTTGCCCCATATCATGTCAAGATACGACACCAAAATACAGACCATAAACAACGCAAGGTATAAATAAGCCCGAGCGTCAGTCGGGAAAGCTTCGAGTCCGACGAAGCGTTACCGCCCCGTGAGACGAATCTCGAGCCACCGTAGTGGAGGATATGTGACGGCCGCGAACGCAGCAGCGAGCTATACAACGTCACAAGAAACGAGGAAGAGATCAGTTGGTGTTTACTGTGTATTCGGAGATCGCGTTGGGATGACTGACCTCGAACCCAAGGTCGGCGCCTTGAGTCTCGCTTCCTGCGAGCCATGATATCGGTCCAGTATACCAGACCTGCCGAATGCGCAATGAGCAACGAGTTCGAACGTTTGGAAGAGAAAAAGAGACAGGGCTCACCTCCGCCATCCCAACAACCGCCCCCGCAACCCCACAACACCCCGCCACAACGCCCGCCACCCCAACCGGCAACCTCGTGGGACTATCCCAATGATCCAAATCATACCCGAATCCCCACCCACTCCTCCTGAACAAGAAATGTTCCTCCGCGACGATGACGATGAAGAACGCCGTCCAATAGGATAGGATGGCCAGGAAATTGGATAGGATCTCGGAGAAGTGTTCGCGGCCTGCTACGCCGGCGACGGTGTAGCCTACGAAAATGAGGATGGTCCAGAGGAAGCGGGGGACGAGTGCGAAGGGACGGCCGAGAGATTGGATGGAGAGGGCGGCGGAATAGGTGTTTGGGATGTTGTTGGCGCTGCGTCCATGATAAAAGGGGATTAATTAGTAAAAGCGTCTGGTACCAGGTTTGGAGGGCTGGGATGAGAGGAATGGAGACGAACACAACGGAGAAGGCGAGTACGACGAGTAAGAATTTTCCTCCGCCTTTCCAGGGAGAAAGGACTTGAGCGAGGAGACCACCTGTGGCGTCGGCAGCGAAGGCATCAGTGTAAGCCGGGTCTGTAATCGTCATGAGTGCGGCGCCCAAGATCTCAGCGAAGCAGATTGCTGTTCGGATCCAGATGAGAAGGGGTCAGTGCGAAACTCATACAGGGGTGAAGGCGCGCATGACTTACGGATCCAGAGGCCAAAGAAGGTCAGGATGAAAACACGGTACGAAGAGGTCTCCACGGGAAGGCGACAATTGTAGTCCGCTGCGACGGGTGCCCACTGAATGGATTGGAGAGTGAATATAAATGAGTTGTTGGACTTCAACTATGGTAAAAGAAGAACGTACACCAGAGAATGATCCAAAGACGATACCGCCGAAGCTGATGATGCCCGCAGAAAGATCGCGGCCAGTAGGTTCATCAGCCTTCGCAGCGTTGATGTCGAATCCGGCCTTCCCTCCCAGTCCCCACAAGAAGAGCATGACGATGAAAATAACCTGCAAAACAATTAATCGAGTCAATCTAACCGGTAAACTACAAAGGACCAAATGAGAGGAACTTACCATCCAGGCATATCTTTCATAATAATGTACCATATGATATCCAATGAAACAAGGAATCAAACTGCACACCCCAACGATGATGATCCCTACCACAAGTGGCAAGGTTCCCGGATTGATGCTCGCGAGTGTTTGGCCACCGAGAATAACGGCGGTAGTGGAGAACCCGAGTTGGGTAAGGATATTGAGGATGGAGTAAATCGTGCATCCGACGTAACCGGAACTAAAACGAGTGATGATCATGGTACGCAAGCCGGTCTGGGGCCCTAAGGTGGCTATAAATGCTGTGGCGACAGCACCAAGAGCTCCGAAACACATGATAGTAGCGATTGCATGGCTGTAGGGTCAATGAAGGGTGGGTTGAGTTGATGCTTAAAAGACTGGAAAGGGGGTCTTACGGGAGAGTCAGGTCGTAGTATTCCTGGGCGAGCACACCAATTGGGATGGTGGTCAAAACCGTGTTTACGGACCTGGAGAATAATAAGGATATTGGAATCAGTAAGGATGCTCGTAACGCGAATCTGAGAAGAAATAATGGAACTAAATATCGCGTTGTCTAAGATGATCTTGGCGGTTGCAAACACTGCAGATCCCCCGCAATCAAGCCATCGCAAGTAACTCACGACTCACAAAGATACTCAAGTGCGAAGGATCGAACTCGTTCACATACTTTCTCAACTTCTAACAGAAAGGTAGGACGGCCCACTCACCACCACATCAACAGATTGTTCCACGCGTGCTTTCCTTCACGCTGGTCCTCCGGCACCCTCTCCACACCTCTCGCCTCCACACCACTAGCAAACACCTTCGACAAAACTGGTCCCAAACGACCGAATCGGTTGATCAACGCAGAATCCGGATCCTTCTCTGCCAGGTGAACGGTGTGGAGCTCTGCCGGAGATGGAGACTCGTAGCCGCCCTTCTCCTTGTCCTCGATATCGTACTGCGATGCCATGACCGAAAATTCCTAGGAAAAACCCGTCAAGAATGCTGAGCGGAGGCCTTCCAGTCGAGATGTCGTCGAGAGAGATGACGGTCAGGAGAAGATCCGGCGCGCGACTTTGAGGATTAAAAGTGAAGGGTGCATATGGCGCTGCACCGTTATCGGCTATCTTTATATTTAGCGCGTCCTTGCGGGGGTCAAAACTGCGTGTTTGGGCGGTGGCGACGCTGTGCGTCATTCGAAAAGGACATATGTCCAGAAATTACCAGAGACGAGCATTTCTATCGCGAGACCAAGGAAAGCATAAGACGCGATCTAAGGTTGGGAATAGAAGATGATGGCGTGAACCAGAGCGAACGCTTGGCGAACGCGATGCACGTTCCACAACGGATGATTTCCTAATTAGTCGAGTGTTTTTGCCATGCCACACGGACGCCACACGAGGTTGTAAAAATTGGGTTGGTTTCTTCCCCTGGCACATGTTCTGCATTCATATAGATAGCACTCTTTTATGAATTACGTAGTAAGTGGGACACAAAAACAGAGCGAGAATCGTCGTTTAGTATGTACATGAGCATCGCGAAAGATAGAAACACTCATAACGGTGACGGCAAAAAAGGAAGAGCAGCGCTGCTCAGTATCCTGGATCCAGTCTTTATATCTGTGTATTTCTGTTAGATCTCGAAGGCTGACAGGCACGAAGAAATAAATGTAACTCACCTTCCCTTTCACGAGCATGAGTCCTCGGAGCTCGAGCTCGTCATAGCAAACCGAAAGGATCGCCGCTATTCCTCCACTCTAAGATACGCCTCCAGCAAGTCACCTAGCGAAGCATCGATTTGGCCTTCCTCCGACGACGGGAGCTCCTCCAAGACCTCCACGGTCCTTGAAGTTGAACCAACAACGCTGCTCGAAAACCTCGTATCCTTCGTGACGAATACGCGTTGGATGGGGACTCTAGACGCCGTTCTCTCTACGACGAGGTAATTTAGCTGTCTGTAGGAAATTCCGGGACATACGAGCGTCGTGAGAAGAGGAAGGTGCGGTGTGGTCTGCACATGGACCAAAAACTCTTCCCATCCATCACTAGAGAAATCGACAACGAGGACTCGAAGGTTGGACAAGCGGTGGAAAAAGGACGGGAGAAGTGAAGAGTCGCAGAGCAAATGACCTATTCGGAGCACCTGAACTGAGTCAAGTGCCGATGTCGATGAATCGGGATAGGAAGCGGAGAGTAGGGAGACGGCTGTATCCCACGGACCATCATGTCGTTCCTCGCAGTCGAGATCCATGACTTTGACGTTCGGAATGCGTAGCTGAGTAAACAATACTTCGCCATGTTGTGGGCGGAGACCGCTGATACAAAAGTAGCACAACAGAGGCAACTCGACGAGAGGGGCGCTCTCAGTACCTCCACGCACGGTGTTAAATCGACAGGTCCGTAGGGCGAGGGCTTCGAGGAGGGGGAAGGCGGCCAGAAAACGCATGAATTCAGAGATGGGCATGGCGACATAGTCAAGCGTGAGTGATTGGAGATTCGTATAGTAAGGCGTACGGTCGGTGCAATAAGGTGTATGGTCGATCCAATTCGGCGACGTCAGGGAGAGATACAAGCTCCGCAGGTCGCATGCAAGAAAGGGAGGACATCCTGCCCATTGCTTACTATTGGCTATTTTGGCCTTCCAAACGGACTGGACGTCCGAGCCTTGGTAGAATGTTGTGCAGAGAGTTACATCTCTCAATAGGGGAGCATGGACTGTAGAAAGTCTCCTTTGAATGCGGGACATCAACTGTGCAGTTTCGATGCTGAGATGGAATGACGTCCATCGATGGCTAGAGTGAATGATTTGTTCTAAAGTCGTGGCCACAAAAACATCGCTCATCTGGGAGAAATGCTTCCAGTCGATGGCGTCACGATCTGGTCGATCATCCTCCGTGGGAGACCACGAGATGAAAATGTGTAGTGGTGACTCCTTCGAGCGCTTTACAAACGCGTCGAAACACTCCAGATCATGCTCGTGTCTGTCTGAGACGAATATGCACGTCCAAAGAGGGGCACAGGCGAGTGCGACATCGCGCCAATGACGGCAGACGTGGGATAAGTCAATCGGTCGGCTGTATAGAGGGAGGGCCTCTTGGAAAGATCTCGGCCGTTCAGAAAGAGTGTGTGTGTCGCAGACGAGTAGGAATATCTTTGAGAGGATTTCCACAGGAATAAGACCGATAAGACAATGCGTCGGTGCGAGGGCGGACATGAAGAGGAAGCAGTTGCCGTTGGACTATCGCACGAGATACTTGGAATGTTGAGGGTCGAGGTATCACTGAGAGGGTGTTCGTCCTCCAAGAGGTGGAAGCTACACGATAACGTGAAGTAAGTGACTTGTCAGTCAACATTCCAACTTGAGCACTGCGAAATGAATGAGATTTTCATACATAGCACAGGCTTATACCCTGGGGTTTAAATGGCTCCCTTCAGAGTCTAAGATATTGGTATATATCACACGTAGAGGAGATCGGTACAACGCGGATGGAAGGCGGTGGAAGGCGGGAGAGGGACCTAAAACGGCGTGGGCAGTGATTGGGTGGTGGTGAAGTTGTTTGTCCTTGTTAGGATCCCAAGCCGACAGCCTCGTGCGTTCTTTCCGAATTCTCGCCGACTGCCTTTCTTGCAACGCCCATGACCACGTCGTGACAAGCTCGACTATGGTCCAGACATGTCAGCTCTTCTCTCACTCTGTATCTCTTGGGAGTTTATTTAACCGTCTGCTCCTAATGATCTCCAAGTCCTTCGGTGTCGAAGAATCGGTGCCTGCATGTATGCTGGCGAAATCATCTCAACCGCACTCCTCCGCTCGAACGGTCTTCATTGGAGTTCATGTCTCGTATGGCAACTGCTCTGTATTTGCTCCGGAAATGCTGTCTTTGAAGCCTAGTATCCCGATATCGACATTCACGGCCTCTGCTAACGTTCTCGTCATGACCGAGTGCTCTGCGATGTTTTTCCCGTCTTCGAACCAGGTTGTTACAGGTGCATGCTCATCTTTCCTATCCAAAGTGATTTCGGATTTTTTTCGGCAATTAATATATCACGGCTCGTCTTGTTCTAGCCGGCGCGACTGACGACTTGAAGTCTGTCCTCAACGTCTGACTAGTTTGTGAGAGGATAAAGCTCGGCAGCCGCTCCCATCCACTTCAAAGTGCCATGCTTGCTCTTTGCTTGGAGCATGCTGTACCATCTCTCGCGATGTATCCGAGCCTAGACTTGAGATATAATTGGGACGAAAGTCATTGGGACATACCGACTTCTTCTGCTCAAAAGCTTCGTCGCGCAGCCATCGTTTACCCCAGCCCTCTCAGCCCTTGTTACTATCGGCCATGTTCTTCGGAGCGCTTGCTCTACTCTTTGTCGGCGCCTTTGTCGCTGCCGATGATACTGTTTACGCGCCTGGAACTGGTAATCTTGCGTCTGGATGGGAAAATTGGTCTTGGTCGTCCACACTCGACTTCGCCTCCACCGCTGGACCCGGAGCCGTAGAATCTATCTCGGTTAACACGACAGCTTGGGGTGCGCTCTCTACGTATGCCGAAACCGCATTCGACAACAACTATGCTGGTCTCCGATTTGATATCTCTGGAGCGCAGCCTGATGTCTCCATTTATTTCTCTACTTCCTCCAACTCCGATGTCTCTCCTTCTCTTCCGTTGGCATCTATGAGCAACTTTGTCAACGAGAGCGCCTGGACAACGATCACTCTGGACTTTAACAACCTTCCTGGAAACGAAGGCGTTCTTGCCACCGACTCTTGTGAGTGGCTATCTCTTTTTTGACCATGAAAAACAATCTTAGACTGTTGTCACGACAGGGAACCTCATCAATTTCCAATGAGGTGCGAACGGTGCATCATACTTTATCACGAACATTGTTCTTCTCGATGGTAAGTCACCACTTTACCAGCGAATACCCACACTTACACTCATGAATCAATACAGAGATCATCGTGACGCCGATATTTCTGTCTGCTGAGCCCCTGGCGGGGGACGTTCTCGCTGTCACCTCACAGGGAGACGTCGACTTCTCTCAGATCTCGGCCACGCTCAATGGCAAAGACCTAACGTTGAACAAAACTGCCACATTCTCCCCTTCGGACACCCCGTCGCAGACCATATCATACTTCACTCTATCCAGTCCACTCTCCTCTGGTTCCCTTCTCATCATAGCCGGCACCAACACCACCTTCAACTACACCATCCCAGCGCCCTCCTACGGTACCATCAACATCGGAAACACAAAGGACATATCCCCTTCGATCTATGGCGTCAACTTCCCTACGGATGCAGACTACATCAAACTCTTGGGCGTCACCGTGAGCCGCTGGGGCGGCAACGCCGTCACGGCATACAACACGAACGGTACATTCACAAACGCTGGCAACGACTGGTACTTCGAGAACCGTATCGCCGACCCGATCGCCGACCCATTCCTGCAGTTCGTCTCGGAGGCTGGAAGCAAGAGTCTTTTCACAATTCCAGCGTACGTCTTGAGAAATTGTTGTTCGTCACGAAGACGATTGACTCTCGGTTAGGCTTGACTGGGTTGCGAAGGACAACGTCTCATACTCGTACTCTCGTACTGTTTATCCTGGTACGTTCTTGGGCATGTATTACTTTCAATATCTGACGTATTGCGTAGACCAAGAAGCCTACGATCCTTACAATAGCGATGCCGGAGATGGTCTTCTCCCGAACGGATCCTGGGTGACGCCACCGCCACAAAGCAACGCATACACCCCTTGGAACACGTCCATGGCAGCGGCGATGTTGACAGCGATGCCAATCAAGCCCGATATCATCACTGGTGAGCCATGTGTCTATATCTTGCTCTGTATTCTAGAATTGTGGTGCTAATCAGGTCACAACATTGCTTGTAGTCGACAACGAAATAGAAATCGCGTCGAACACACACCAAGACATGCACCCCGACCCAATGGGATATGACGAGGAGCTCGCCCGCGTCATCGCTACCGCCATCATGGCAAAAAACACTCTTCCAAGCGTCGAAGTCGCTGCACCTTCCACCTGCGCCTGGTGGTACTGTCAGTCATTTTCCTTGTTTTATATTCAGGGTATCATTTCATTAATGGGCACGGAAACTTCAGACTGGACGAGCAGCATTGGCTACACCGACAACGCTGCCCACAATAACGAAGACTTCCTCCCTTGGTTCCTTGCCCAGATGAACAACGCATCGACACAGGCCGGTACACGCCTCCTCGACTACCTCGATATTCACTACTACTTTGCGGCGGATACGAGTGCCAATGACGCTGACGCGAAGGCCCTCAGGCTCAGAATGACCCGTTCATGGTGGGGTACGAATATTCTTCTGCTAACTGCTCGGTTTTGGAGTATTCGACTGATGGAATGGCCATGCTCACAGACCCAGAGTACATCGATGAATCATACATCGGGACGTCCGTTCCCGCTCAATGGAGCGAACCAAACCCAAACGCCGTCGTTCTCATCCCACGTATGCAACAGCTCATCGAGCAATACTATCCTGGAACCAAGCTTTCGGTATCCGAATGGTCTTCGACAGACGATACAGACATCACTGGAGGTCTCGTCACTGTCGACTCCCTCGGTATCTTCGGTGTCAATGGCCTCGATCAGGCGACTTACTGGTCTCAGCCCGACCAGATGGGACCCATAGGATTGGCGTATTGGCTTTACCGAGGGTATTTGCGCTCTGTTTGATTCATGGATCTAGTAGAGCTCAATGACATGAACTGAATAGGAACGGTACATACTTCGGCGACAAGAGCGTGCAGGTTAACATGGCTGACAGGAACGAAGATGTCCTCGGCGTCTACGCCAGCACGTCCGATGGAGAGAAGGTAACGATGGTCATCGTCAACAAGGACGTCGTCCCGGTCAACCTCGCTATCTCCAACATACCAGCTGGGTCTTACTTCCTTCGTCACTTTGGTGGTGATGCCGGTGTGGCGAAGTGGCAGGTGAGACTCAGATCTGAGCCTTCTGCTTAACTGTACCCTTCAGCTGACCCATTGCGTTCGTAGACGACGATAGATATCGATGCGAACAGCAACTTTGTCGTGCCGTCGTACACAGCTGTGTTCTTCCAGCAACAGTGAGGCACAATGTGAAGAGGCTGCTTTTCCTGTGGGCTTTGTGGCGCACCGTGTATCCTTCCGGGTTTGATAATTTTAATGAATCATGACTTGGCGTCGATGCGGGTAACCGTATGATAGAGGAATTCCGAAAGCATTGACCAGGATTCCTGCTCCTTATCGGTCTCATCGTAAATGATTCCAAAATCGCACAACTGACCACCGTCAAAACAGCATGATCTATCAAACCAAGCAACAATCCGGGCATTCTTTCCATCATCTTCCGACTTCTCAGTATTGGTGTTGTTGACATGAGGAAAACGGAACTTTGCCAACCTTCGACAGGCGCTGCGGCCGCTTTGTGTCCCGACATCCTGTGGGGCATGTCGCTGTAGCTCACCATGTCAGAATATGACAAGGATGAAGATTCTCATAGTATGTATCTACACAGATCTGTGCCCGTGCTAGCCTTCGAAACCCGAAATGCCGAACAAGATATAATATAATAGATATCGGTACACAGAGCAAAAGCGTCTGTTAGTTTCCCCGAAAAGGGTACTAGTCTCCTGGGCCACGGAGAGGCCGACGCCGGGAGCAAGTTCGTACTGAACTATGCTCCCTATACCAGGAGAAAAAAAAAGAAAAGGGGAGGGAGGGGTAAAAGGGTGAGTCGGGAGTGGATGGATGCGAGGCTGATCACCGGCACCCACGCCCGACCCGAAACGAACAACGCTGTACGGCGTGTCCGTGGCCCGAACCAAACTGTTTATTCGGTGCGATCATGCCTAGGGCAAATTACTCACCCGTCCACAGCTTGGAACGAACCAAGAAGGAAAGGTTGAAACTGCTTATTCGGTGCGATCATGCCTGAGGCAGATTACCCACCCGTCCACAGCTCAAGAACTAAGCGAACGAACCAAACTGCTTATTCGGTGCGATCATGCCTAAAGCAGATTACCCACCCTTCCGCGATTTGGAACGAGCGAGGAGAAGGAAAGCATGGTGTTATTGCTGCCTCGAGGAGGCAGAATATCCGCCCGCTGCCTGGTTCGAACGAGCGGATCGAGCCGTGAACAGTAGAATCATGCCTCGGGCAGATTACCGACCAATTCACGACCCGAAACCGAACGAACGAAGGTGAAAAGGGTATAGTAAAAAGTAGAGCCGGCAGTTACGGTGCGATCATGCCTAGGGCAGATTACCCACCCACGTCCCGGCTCAAAAAAGGGAGAGGAGAAGGTGTATGTAGAAAAGGATGGGGCTTTTTGGTGGACGAACCTCACTGGCCTTTATACCCTTCGGTGTCTGTGAACGCGGCCCACGATGCGACCGCCAGTCTGAGATATGTCTTAGAATGACTGGAGGCAGCGTGAGCTGAGTGGCTCCGGTGAGACATTGGGTGGCACAATGAATTAAATGTGAGACATTTCGAGGACTAGCGGGCTCGATCATTCCAACTCGAGAACACAATTCTGTTCTACTCGGGCGACGAGAGACTTCATCTGGGAGTGTCTAAGATGCAACTAAAACAGTGACCCTATGAGCTGAGGGCGCGCCCTGGTGCGCCGAAAAGGCAGTCGGGAAGTTTCCGCAGCGAGCGTTGTAAGATTGAAGGCAGTCGGCGACTCGGCGAGAACTCGGAGAAACAGGACGCGCGAGGCTGTCGGCTTGGGATCCTAACAAGGACAAACAACTTCGCCACCCGATCACTGCCATGCCGTTTTCCACATCTCTCCCACCTTCCACCGCCTCCCATCCCGATTGTATCGATCTCTTCTACGCGTGGTATCAATCAACATCTTAGATTCTGAAAGAGCCATTTCAAGCTCCGGTGATCAACTCTCAGGTATGAAGTCTATGCTAAAAAATCTTCACTTGTTTGGCATTGCTCAAGTAGGAACGCTGCTTGACGAGTTATTTCACCTTATTGTGTAGCTTCCCCCTCTTGAACGGCGGACATCCTTTCAGTTACATTTGGATCCTCAAAGTTTCAAGCATCTCGTGCGATAACTCGACCGCGGCTCCCTCCTCAGCATGTCTGCTCTCGCGCAGACGCGGTGTCATATCGATACTATCCCTGTGGAAATTCTCACCGAGATATTTATACACGTCTGTGAGGCGCATACTCCTTCTCAGCAGCCAAAATCTTTGCAACAAGCCATCTCTTTATACACTCGACCTATCGACGTGTCTCACGTCTGCCGTCATTGGCGCGAAGTCGCACTCGCTTGTGCCCGTCTTTGGACATTTATACTCGTCTCAGAAAGACATGAACATGGTCTGGAGCGCTTCGACGCGTTTGTAAAGCGCTCCAAGAAGTCACCACTACGCATATTCATTTCGTGGTCTCCCACAGAGGATGATCGATCAGGTCGTGACCCTATCGACTGGGAGCATTTCTCCCAGATGAGCGATGTTTTCGTTGATACGACTTTGGAACAAATCCTCCGCTCTAGCCATCGATGGACGTCATTCCATCTCAGCATCGAAACTGCACGGTTGATGTCCCGTATCGAAAGGAGACTTTCTACAGTCGATGCTCCGCTGTTGAGAGATGTAGCTCTCGGCACAACATTTCCCCAAGACTCGGACGTCCCGTCCGTTTGGAATGCCAGTAAGCGATGGTCAGGACGTCCTCCCTTTCTTGCATGCGACCTGCGGAGCTTGTACCTCTCCCAGACGCCGCCGAATTGGATCGATCATACACCTTATTGCATGGACCGTACGCCTTACTACACGAATCTACAATCGCTTACGCTTGACCGTGTCACCGTGCCCTTCATCTCTGCATTCATGCGTTTTCTGGCCGGCTTCCCCCTCCTTGAAGCCCTTGCCCTACGGACCTTTCGATTTAACACCATGCGTGGCGGTACTCAGAATGACCCTCTCGTTGAGTTGCCTCTGTTGCGCTGCTTTTCTATCACAGGTCTCGGCCCACAAGACGGCGAGGTGTTGTTCACTCAGCTACGCATGCCGAACATCAAAGTCATGACTCTTGACTGCGAGGAACAACATCATGATAATCTCCGGTGGGATACTGCCGTCTCCCTACTCTCCGCCGCCTATCCCGGTTCTTCGACATCGGCACTTGATTCAGTCCAAGTACTCCGAATAGGTCAATTGGAGTGCGACTCTTCACTTCTCCCGTCATTTTTCCAGCGCTTGTCCGACCTCCGAGTTCTCGTTGTCGATTGCTCGAGCACAGGATGGGACAAGTTTTTGGTCCATGTACAGACCACACCGCACCTTCCTCTTCTCACGATCCTCGTATGTCCTGGGATTTCCTACGAGCAGCTACATCACCTCGTCGTCGAGAGTACGATGTCTGAAGTCCCCATCCAACGCGTATTTGTCACGAAGGATACGAGATTTTCGAGCAGCGCTGTTGTTTCAAATATAAGGACCGTGGAGGTTTTGGAGGAGCTCCCGTCTTCAGAGGAAGGCCAAATCGATGCTTCTTTAGGTGACTTACTGGCGGCGTATTTTGATGCGGAGGAATAACTGTAGTCCCTTCGGTTTGCTATGGCGAGCTCGAGCTCCAAGGACTCAAGCTCGTGGACCAGAAGGCGAGACATATTTATTTCTTCGTGCGTTTCAGCCTTCGAGATCTAACAGACACATATAAAGACTGTTTCCAGATACGGAGCAGCACTGCTCGTCCTGTTTTCTATCTTTCGCCCTGCTCGTGTACATACTAAATATAAAATTCTCGCTCTGTGTTTGTGTCCCATCTACTGCATGACATATAAAGATCTATGTATATGAATACAAAGAACATGTGCGCGGGAAAGAAACCAACCAAATCTTCACAACCTCGTGTGGCGTACGCGGCGCGGCTGAATCTTCGATACATCGAAGGGCTTGGAGATTGTCAGGAGCAGACAGTGAGATAAAATCCCAATAGATACAGAGTGAAAGAAGAGTTTACATGGTTGGACCATAGTCGAGCTTGTCCCAATGCGGTCATGAGCGTTGCAGAAAGGCACTCAGCGGGAACTCGGCGAGAACAGGAGAGGCTTCGGATCCTAACAATGACAAACAACTTCGCCACCCGATCACTGCCAAGTCGTTTGTCTCTCTCCCGCCTTCCACCGCCTTCCATCCTCGTTGTACCGGTCTGCCCTACATGTGATATATACCGATATCTTAGACTCTGAAGGGAACCATTTCAAGCTTCGTTCCGAGGTATAAAGTCTGTACCAGTGAGGAAGCCTCATTCATTTCGCAGTGTTCAGGTTGGAACGTTGACTGACAAGTCACTCCACGTCATCGTGTAGCTTCCACCTCTTCAAGGACGAACATCCTCTCACTTATACGTGAACTCTGAAAGCTCCACGTATCTCGCGCGACCGTCCAACCGCGACTGTTTTCTTCATGTCCACCCTCGAACCGACGCAGTGTCATATCGATCTTATTCCTGTGGAAATTCTCACAGAGATATTCCTACACGTCTGCGACGCGCATACTCCTTCTCACCAGCCAAAGTCTTTGCAAGAGCCCATCCCTCTATACATCAGACCGATCGACTTGTCCCATGTCAGCCGTTGTTGGCGCGATGTCGCACTCGCCTGTGCCCGTCTTTGGACGTGCATCGTCATCGCAGACAGGCACGAACATGATTTAGAGCGTTTTGATGTTTTTGTAGAGCGCTCAAAGCAGTCGCCACTGCACATGTTCATTTCTTGGACTCCCACAGAAGATGATCGACTAGATCTTGACGCCGTCGACTGGATGCGTTTCTCCCAGATCCGCGATGTTTTTGTGCATGAGACTCTGGAGAAACTCATCTCGTCTAGCCATCGATGGGCGTCATTCTTCCTCTATGTTGAAACTGCAGGGGTGATGTCCTGCGTTCTGAAGAGACTTTCTATAGTCGAGGCTCCTCTGCTGAGAGATGTAACTGTCTGCCAAACGTTCTACAGAGGTGTAGATGCCTGGTCGAATGAAGAGGCCATGTTAGCCAACGATGAGAGATGGGTGGAATGTTTTCCCTTTCCTGCATGCGACCTGCGGACCTCGTATCTCGACCAGACGGTGCCGAATTCCCTCGATCGTACACCTTACTACCCGAATCTCCAGTCCTTGACGCTTGACCATGTCATCGGGCCGTCCATCCCTAACTTCATGCGTTTTCTGGCCACCTTCCCCCTTCTCGAAGCCCTCACCCTACAGAGCTTTCAATCTGAGACCATATATGGCGGTTTCACCCCCCCTCCTAATGGCCCTCTCGTCGAGTTGCCTCTGTTGCGCTACTTTTGCATCAGCGCCCTCCACCCACAAGATGGTGAAGCCTTGTTTTCCCACCTACGCATTCCGAACGTCAAAATCATGGATCTTGACTGCGCAAAAAGAGATAATCTCCAATGGGATACCGCCATCTCCCTGCTTTCCGCTGTCTATCCCGATTCGTCGACGTCGGCACTTGATTCAGTCCAAGTACTCCGAATAGGTCAATTGGAGTGCGACTCTTCACTTCTCCCGTCCTTCTTCCAACGCTTGGCCAACCTTCGAGTTCTTGTTATCGATTGCTCCAGCACAGGATGGGACAAGTTTCTGGTCCATGTGCAGACTACGCCACACCTTCCTCTTCTCACGACGCTCGTATGTCCTGGGATTTCCTATGAACAGCTATATTACCTCGTCGTTGAGAGAACGATGTCTTCCTTCCCCATTCAACACGTGTTCGTCACGATGGATACAAGGATTTCGAGACACGCCGTTGTTTCAAACCTAAGGACTGTGGAGGTTTTGGAGGAGCTCCCGTCTTCAGAGGATGGCCAAATCGATGCTTCGCTAGGCGACTTGGTGACGGCGTATCTTAGAGTCGGGGAATAACGCGGTCCTCTTGCTTTGCTATGACGAGCTGGAGCTCCAAGGACTCAAGCTCGTGGACAGGAAGGTGAGACACACTGCGCGACGCTGCTTTTCCTGTTTTCTCCCCTTCACCGTTGTGGTTGTCTCTATTTTTCGTGATGCTCATGTACACACAACGATTCTTGCTCTGTGTTCATGCCCCACTTACTACACAATATATACGAGAGTGCTGAGACCATGTGCGAAGGGAAGAAACTACCGAAGTCTTTACAACCTCGTGTGGCGTCCGTGTGGCATGCGTATTTCGCTTCACATTTAGGAAAACTACAATTCGACACGTTCAAGCGACCTCATCTGATTTAATAGTACTACAGTGACAGATCGTTTGCTATTCTAACGAACGACGGCGACGCGAAACTAGATATATGCTATGCACAAGAAACAACAACGGCGACTGAAATGAACCCTACCGAGAAACGGAGAAAAAAAAAGAACGCCATCAAAGCGATGCCTCGCAAGCAAACCAGCAATAGATAAAAGAAGCAGTACAAACCTTGACTATACTTCATCCTTCGCTCCAACTTCGCCTACAACCCTGCATCGACACCCAAACGTATACATCATACACCAGCAGCCTTTCCCCTCCATCTCAAATCCTCAACTTCTGATCCACCTCCTCAAAGAAACCCAACAACCCATGCTCCTCATACGTAAACTCCCCATTCACACTCCCCCCCTCCCCATTCACGCTCTCGTCCCCTCTACTCATCGCCCCACCCCTCTCCTTCGCCACCCCCAGCCCCGCCGCATCCGCCTCCCACCCCCTCAATCGAATCTTCATCAGCTCATCCCACACCACCGTCGCGCTCCCCTCACTCTTCTTCAAGAACAGCCTAATATGATGCAACCAGCTCTTCACAAGCGTAAACTGGCTGATCGAGCTCAGGGCCTGTGGGCCCTGTGGCGTCGGAGCGAGGTGTGGCGCCCTGTAATACATCGGGGAGACGAATTCGGGGGAGGCGTGCGGACGCGGGTCAGGTGGGGACGACGAGTTGTGCGAGGGCGGATCGTGGTGCAGGAGAGGCTCGGGTTCGGACACACCGACGCAGAAGGACGTGATTTTGAGGGGGTTGTGCGGTGGAGGGCCTTCTTTCTTCTTTGGCGCGAAGGGAGGGAGTTGCTCTTGGAACGCAAGGAGCAGTAACTGTGCGAGCCAATAGAAAGGCAAGGGGTCGCCAAAGAAGGGCGCGTCGCCCGATTTCTTGCCTTGCGATGCCGAACCAGCAAGACCCGAGGTCGTCGTCGCCGTGCTCGAAGACGATTGGGGGATATTGGGCGTGCGTGTGGCTTCCGGGTTTTGGAGCCAAATACGGAGCCAACGATGTAAAGCGAGCTGAACGACGAACACGTTCTCGTTCACTTCTTCTCCTGCCGGTACGGCCACGGGTGGCATCCCGTCCCTGTTCGCTCCGCCTCCGACCTGGCCCCTGGACGCACCCATAGGAGAGCTCTTGCAGAGTTGGCAGAGCATCGCCAAGATCGCCTGGATCAGGATGAAGTGTCCGAAAGGACTGATGATGCCTAAATCCTTCGGAGGCGCGTCCAGACCGACTGTAGCATTGCTGAGTTTGTCGTTCTCGATGCCGATGGCGGATAGTGCTTTTTGCATGGACACCCCGCGGAGGCGCTCTTCGCCGGTACCATAGGGAGAGGGTGACATGACGAGGCGTTGCCAGGCTTCGGGAGAGGGTGCGGTCCAGAGGGCTTCGTCGGAGGGGAGGCAACCTACGAATTCGGATGAGCGGAACGAGGCAGGGAGGGAGAAGTAGATGGGGTGGGCTTGATCATGGTTGTA
The DNA here is from genome assembly GCF_000264905.1 of Stereum hirsutum FP-91666 SS1. Taxonomy (NCBI): domain Eukaryota; kingdom Fungi; phylum Basidiomycota; class Agaricomycetes; order Russulales; family Stereaceae; genus Stereum; species Stereum hirsutum. Next base: position 219,725 of record NW_006763152.1, read on the forward strand.
CGACAGTAGCATCACGCTGTGGTTTTGAGAAACCAGAAAAGATGAGGATCAGGATATAAGAGACAAGTGCAACGAATCAAAAGTAAGAACGTACCGCTTGATACTCTCGTATGCTGCCCAATCGATCCAAGCGGCGCGAAGTTCTTCAGGGTCCGTGACCCGCCAGTCTTTCTGAGTCCAATTTGCGTTTCTTTCGACGATACCAGTTTGGCGAATCATCTACCACAATATCATCTCGGTCAATAGTCAAGAATAATAACACGGGCAAGAGGGCTCACCAGAACGACCATACCATGATACAAACTCGACGAAGCTCGTTGCTCAGGATTCTGATGGAACAAGCCAATCGTCTGAAGGAAGACAATCGTCATGATGATGTGTAATCGATGCTTAGGATCCGGCGACGCCTTCGACTATCATATCGTACACACGGAGTAAAAAGCGCAGCGTATAGGTAAACAAGAGTGTAAGCAAAACGCTTCGAAGTTCTCACAGACTCGTAGCAAGGGAGAGCTTACAAATTCGCCAACCAACGTGTCTCTAGAGTTCGCGAGAACCTTCGTCACAAACGCCTCCGCCGTCTTCGTCTTGACGAACAACGCGCCACACGCTTGCATAGCGCGAAGCAGAATCGGAGGCTTGAGCTCCACACGGAGCGAAGGAGTATGCACGATAGGAAGTTGTGGCAAGAACTGCGTCAAGAAGATATACACTTCGACGCACAAATGTCAGTTCAAGCATATCAAGGAAAATCGACAGGAGAGCGAAACACACAGTATTGCTGTAACTCTTCCGTCGTAGGCTCCGGAACCTCCTCCGGAATGCTCGAGGGTGGCGTCGGTAATGAATTCTCCGGCGTGGGGTACGCCGTAGACGGTTCCGGCTGAGCTTGCTGAGCGGGAGCTTCTCTCTGCGGCGGCGGTGGCTGCTGTGACACAGGCGGTGGTGGAGCTGGTTGTTGAGGCTCCTGGGACGTAGAAGCACCTGCCGTAAACGACGACATACTATCGAGCCCCTCCGCCTCCGGAGGGGTAGGATACGTGTTGACCATCATGTCGTGCATAAGCTGATCATCGAGTGGCTGCGAGTTTGCGTCACCAGAGAAGATGAAACTATCGACAACAGGGTGCAACTGAGGATCTCGGCTGAGGATCTGATCCATGCTCAAGTCGTCGCCATTAGCGCCGAGACCCTCCTGAGCGTTCTCTTGGATGCTCGACAGGCCAAAGACGTCTCGGAAGAAGGGTTCGAACATGTCGTTCGAGAAAGAGCCGAGATTGGCGAGCCCGGTGGGGCCGCCGAAGCTGGTGAAGGCGTGTTGAGAAGGCGCGAAGGAGGAGAGCGTCTCTGAGGAGGCGAGGTCCCAGTTTTCGAAGTTATAGTTGGGAAGTGAGCGCGCGTGCGACATAGGGCTATTTGCCCGAGGAACGGGAGGCGGCAACATCGATCCGAATTGAGCAAGATTCTCTGCGTTCAGTGGCTGGGAAGATGGATGGTCGTTCGACATGCCCGTATCCATGAGACCTAGCTCGGGGAACGCAGAAGAGGAAAAGTCATCCGGGAAGGACGACAAGGACCATGTCGCAGTGCCGTCGAGATTCGGAGTTGGTTGCTGAGACTGAGTGGGCTGCGAACCTGAAGCAGTTGGCGCTGGTGGCGTTCCCTGTGCGTGTTGCTCGGACGAGCTGCCCCGTCTTCGAGTGGGTGAAGCAGACCTTCTCAATGGCATGGTCGTCTCACCCTCAGCACCGTACACGCACTCTCTTCCTCGCTGGATGCATTTTGAACACGGGCTCCTGAGATCGCACTTGACTTTGAGGCCGGCGCACGCTTGACATGAGCGACGGCGGGTACGACTGATTGGGTGCCTTCAGGCAAGTGAGTGCCATGAACGAAAGAGAAAGGGAAGAAGAGCACGCACGCATCACCGCAGCTCCTTTTATGTCTCGCGAGAAGATCACTCCTAGTGAACTGAGCAGTACAAGTCTGCACAACGCACCTAGATGTTCAGCACTGGGCTCACTTGTCAGACAGGGGCGAGTGGCTCGCTCACCTCGCAGCGATACATTCGTTCATTCGTATCTGCCTTCTAGTCAGAATCGTAGTCGATCAAGCAATTAAAAGTCTTAAGAACCACGTACGATTTCTGAGATGCCGGTTCAGATGCGTCGTGCGGGTAAATTTGGCTGGACAGAACGGGCACAACTTCGTCTGCGGCAGCTGAGGGACATTTCCCTTGTGCGAACGCATGCGCGAGACGCTGCCGTCCTTCTTGTACTCGACCACGTCGGCCGCTGGGGACGACGACGAACCCGCCTTTGGCTCTGAGGGAGAATCCATGTAGACTGAGATGATAGAACGAAGACAAAAGCACTGACGAACGCAGAGGCCGTCTCGGCTTCAGCGCCGGGCGGCTGCCATATTCGTCGCTGACCCACGCGCGTTCCGTCCTGTGGCTGAAGTTGCGGTGGCACGGCGTAGATGTGGGTGTGGCGCTCTCGCTACCGCTCACTGACTCGAACGTCTTCGAAGCCCAGGGTCTCAGAGGCCTCGCGGCCAACAACCAGACAGTGGAGAAGACTTACATACTCAGGAGCTCCTTATCGGACGTGATGGGGGCACAAAGGCGCTCGGAACAAGGACAAGGACGCGTAGACACGGCATTAGGAGGGGTATAAAGAGCACATCGAACTTTCGCCCGTCAGCAAGCAGTCCGAGGGAATCGACACGACGGTAGATCAAAGAGTAGGGTCTTATATATTCTCAGGCTCATGTAGAGCTCGTGTTGAGAGTGGATCAGGCAGGGGTGTGCATGGTCTTGAAGTGAGTGGGCGTTGAAGAACAGTAATCGTGTCACAGTGGATGGGGATGTGGATCTCCCGGGACCGATCAAGCTCAAGCGTCGGCGACACTACGGCATTGGAGAACTTCATCCACTTTTGCCCTTTCATTCGTATAAACAAAAGCCTTATTTCTAGGTTCAGGGATTCTTAAGCCATGCCGGAGTTTAAGAGGCCGATGGGTATAGATATTCGAAAAGAGATGCGAAGAAGGGTATCTCTGGGCTGCATGTAAAACAAACATTATAAAGACACACAATATCAACAAATGCAGAGAAATTCCATGTCAAAATATTACCCATCATCGTCCTTTAATCTTACCACCAACCTTCGGAAACATCTCCGCACTTGTCTTCCTGACCCTTTCCTCAACATCAAACCAGCTCCCCATCCCAAACGCCTCCGGTATCCTCCTCCACACATTCCCTTGCGCCTTCCTCATACTCTTCCACATCGCCTCCCTACAACTCACACACACCACCCCTCCCTGCTCCATCATTGCTCTCAACTCCGCATCCAGGACCTTAAGCGCAGGCAATCCGTCCTTCCTCCCAAGCGTAGGATCTCGGTCTGTGAGGGTTTGCCATAAAGTGGTGAGGAAGTTGTAACATCGGTTATCGTACCACGCGTCGCGGCCTGGATGTTCGTCTGAGGTGCAGCCGGGAGAAGGTTTTCCGGGGAAACCGTCTGGCGTAGGATGTTGCAGGAAACCTAGGATATCGTCACGTCTGCAGTTGGAGAGGAATTCTCTCCCTTTCATGATTCGGATGATCTCGCCGGGTTCGAGTCGATGTAGCTTGTCGCCTACGTCGCAGTTCGGCTCGTCGACGACATCGCAGTCGAAATTTCCACGTGTGGAGATACCGTGGAAGATAACGCGTAGAGGTAACTGTGCGCACATGTAGTACGCCACGGGACGAAGTTGGTCGATCTCGTATTCGATGCAGAGGCGGAGGGTGAGGATACGCTTCGCTTGGTCGGATGGAGTTAGAGTGTGTTGAAGGTGGAGGTAGCTCTCGAGTTTGGAGGGGCAGTAGCGGGATAGAGAGCAGATGGCGAAGTCGCGAAGGAGAGGACAGCTGAAGTATTTGCTGAGCCAGAGATATTCCGCGATATCTTTGATATCTACGTCATCGGGACTCGCTTCAGCTCTGAAAAGCAACGATTCGGTAAGTGACCACGGATTCATAGGCGACTCAGTCATGCATGACAAGGACACTCACGGGTTGTAGATGAAATCGAGCACGAGCTCCCATTGTCTTCCGCTCACCTTTTTATGAGACCAAATCGGATCTCCATTATACCAGTCTAATTTAGAGGGTTTCCCATCGACGAGATGAAGAAAAGTTTGGATAGGCTGGAAAAGTAATTCCCTCCCGATCACAGAGCGATGGACATGAACGAACACATCTCCAGCGTCGATATACATGTCCGGATCGCCACTGATGTGTTCGAAGGTAAGTTCCTTGGTGGGCGGTTCGGAGTAGTATGAGCACGAGGTTATGTTGGCTTCGCGACGGTGTATTGCATGCTTGATATCGCGATAGAACGTGGTAGATTTCGCGTCTGAGGTGAGATGGACGCCGGCTAGTAAGAGCTGAGTATGGATCGAAGAGCATTACATAAACGTACCTGCACTTTTACTTGTTATGAACTTTCCATCTGGTAGGATCTTTCGTTTTCTTCGAACCTCACCCTCTTTCGGAGGTGCAACATTCGGTATCGGTGGGAAAGGGTCGAGTTCGGCAGGCGGGCCTGTAAAGATGTTAGAACATATCGTCGGCCATCAGAAACGGGAATCTCATGAGCATTCGAGGAAGATGTACCCTCTGCATGCCGAGCACGTTTGGAAGGCGAGTCTATGGCATTGATTCCCTTCAGCTACGCCATCTCACGCCACCCGTTAAAGGAGACAACAATGGCCCACCTTCGTCTCGATGCAAAAGCTCTGACGTTGGTAACTCTTCTAATTGTTTTCGTTTCCGTTTGGTGATCTTTGGTGGAGGAGGAAGTGCAGATCCGAATGGTTTCGACGTAGAAGGGCCGGCCTGAGGTTGTAAGCTCGAGCTCGGCATTCTGGCGAGGTGATAATCGCGTTGCACGGTGTAATGAGATGGTGGTTCGATGATAGAAGAGCGATGCCGCAACCCATTATCTCGTCAGCGCGTCGTGTTTGATAAGGGTAGTTGTCCGTATTATTGTCCATGTGAGCTGAGCTGAGGGAGCTGGGCGTCACGTGCAAGTTCTCATGCCTCAACGCCGGCAGAGAGGACCTAGAAGTCTTGAGTATGGAAGGTGTCGCGAAGGTAAGTGGCTCCTGCTGCTGTGGCCGAGTCGGTTCGGCGGGTATGACACCTTCGGGCAACATCAAGACACGCTCGTTAGAACTGTTGCACACTAGTCTTGTGTCGTCGGAGGGGTTGATACCGTAGGTCGAGGTTCGGCGTTACGAGCCACGTTTTCGCCATGTGGAGGCGGGCAAACTAATCAGGCAGCGCGCGTCCCACCAACCCAATTTGATTTCCGCTCTCTCGTGTTCCTGATATGGCACTCGAATATATATATACATTTCTGTTCAGGCTTCATTTGCCTGATTATTGGGGAGAACAAAATCTATGAGCGTTCCTACTATGGCCCAATCATTTGTAGAATCTTTATATGCAGGGTGTCTTCAACGGGCGCTAGTGAAATGGGGGAATCTGGAGACCGTGCAGCCCACAACAAGCATTGCATTGTTTGATAAAAGCAAATCTCCTGGGATTATGAATTAATAGTGGTACATGATCACCCTCGGTCATAAATAAGCTCTGTCTGAGGACAAGAGTCGACAGAACGATGTGTTTTAGCCGCTACAACCAGTGCGACTTGGAGCGCCACAGCTCGCCACAGCCGGCATCTCCTGCCGAATTTCATTTTGCGGCGTTAACACCGATATTGGTTCTCGAAGGTCGACCTACGGTCCCGGGGGCGCGTTCCGTAGCAGACCTTGACACGTTGAACGCCCTATCTTCAACACCAAGGTCTGCCTGTGGGAGACTACCATCCGCGCGCTTTGGCCTTTTGCGTAATACTGACACAGTGCCGAGAACCCGGCCATGGCTTTCTTTGTTCTCCCTTTGAGTCACGGTACGAATACGGAAGCCATTTCGAGCGCCTAGACTGATAAAACTGGAATTCGGTCCCGCAAACTGCCGGCCGGCAGTGTCACTAGCACCTGGAAGCACGTGGGGTTTCGGACGCTTGTTCGTTTCTCCACTCGACCCTCATGCCGCTAGGCGGACTGTAAATACTGTGCTCGTCTCCTGTTCTGCTTTCTTGTCTATACTTGTGTCCCAGTCTGCTTGTGTTGTATCATAACGACTGTGTGTTTCAAGACGTTCTGAACTCAACTTTTCTATATCACACGCGCCACCAGATATATCTAGCGCTCCTGAACTCGGTTGACTCACATCTGATTCGCATCGGACTCGCATGTCGTTGCTCTTCTCACATTTTACAGCGCTCGACGAGCGCATCCAACTCCACTATCAAGGCAGCTCTCGGTTCGTTATCTTGTCGAAGGTCACGGACGATGCATGGATCGTTCATCTGGGTCTTGCTCGTGAAGGCCGCTGGTGGAAGGGCTCGTGGGAGGAAGGCGATATTCTCGAGATCGCTGTGCGTCTGGTTTCTTTCTATCGGACACTTTGTTCTACGCCTTTGATCTTGCGTGTCCTGACACTGAGAACGCTCATCGTAGGGAAAGCGCATCTTACCCAAGAACTTGGAAGCGCTCGCAGATAACTTGGCCACCAAGCTCATCGATGACGACTTAGAGGTGGAGAACTGGGACCCGCTTGTAGCGAGAGGGGATAAAGCTATGAAGGTCGATATCTTACCCTCCTTCCTCTCGCGAACATGATGCTGACGGGTCTCTGTAGCTCACTCTTGGACCATCGGGGAAGAAACCACTTCGGATCAATTTAGTGGAGATGAGCGCGAACGATGCTGCGATTTTCGCTGTCGGAGAGTTCATTTCTGTAGGTGGACCCATCTCATTCGACGGCCATATTGAGCTGATCCTTCGGATGTTGCTAGATCGCTCTTCAAGCTCAATCTCGTCAGTGTCACATCAACCCTTCGAACTACGACGGCGCATTGTCACGTACGTCTTCTCGTAGGCCTCCCATTCTGACTCACGCCTCTGACTAGACTTTGATACTACAGTCTCTAACAAGAAGCATCGCCGTTCACAATCCATCGATCAAGATCGAGCCACCTCTCCCATCGAGACACCCTCTTCCCCGGGCCCCAGCACACAAGGTACACAAGAAGCGTCCCAGCGCCTGGATAGAAAGCGAAGCAACGCTACATTCCGTATCCCTACCGAGAGATCAACTCAGACCGCGGGCAGCTCAAAGTCACAAGATAAGCCCAAGGGGAGAGGGAAGGCCAAAGAGAAAGAGAAATCGGCGCCGACGCCGCCACTCGCTGTTCAACCCTCTGCAGCTGAGCTGGCTGCTCTTGAGGAAGTCCGCCAGTTGAAGGAAGAGTTGAAACGACAGAAGAGCTTGGTCGCTTCTGCGTCGCTTGCTAGAGTGGGGAGCAACGCTGGCCTGATGAGTCGTATGTATCTTTCACTGAACGAATGGGTGTCTTCATATTGATACTGATGCTGCATGTGTATTAGGCTCTGTGATTCCTGCACAGCCACGTAGGAAAGGTGCATCACTAGCGAATCCGAATAAGAAGGCTAGGAAGCTAGAGGAGCTGGAATTTGCCAGTGATAGCGACTGATATTGGCCGCTGTGCGTGATGTCCTCCGCCAATCTGATTGAAATTACCTCTATTGTACAGTAGTCTTCACAGATTTGCGTAGTATATTGAATTATCCCCATGAATGTGTCAAATATTGAAAAATGGCTAATTGAGTGGCGCGCCACTCTGCGCGCATTGGCCATCCTGTGTCGCGCCGGTGTGTCGGGCCCTCCTTCCGCGTTCACTCAGCCCTTTGTTCCCAAACCGCACGATTATCGTACGGGCCCAGGCACGCACAAAAGATCATCCAGTTGTTTGCTTGGACCATCGTGTTGAAATTGCACACGTGTTGCATAAGCAGACGTCTACAGATCCTGACACATCGTTCTCTTGTCCTCTTCCCCCATCTTGAACCCTGACCATCGCATTGCTCCTCAGAAGCATATTAACTCTTATTTCGCCCTAATAGCGATTTGCTCGATAACACGAATGACTTCTCCAATTATTCCTTCTATCTCAGCCTCCATTTGGGGCGTAAAGCGCCCCCGAGAGCCTGACACCGTAGAGGGCACACGTTCAAAGGATGGCCACAATCAGGGTGCGTCTCTTTGGACTTATCTCTCCGAGACTGTGACACCAAAACCTCTCTCGAATACGTAGTCCCTAGATTCAAACGCCGACGCCATTCGGGCGAGTTCGATCCAAAGACCTACTTTTGCCCGCGTCCACCCGCCGCCAACTTACCTGACACCCGAACAGCCCAAGGCGATACCGACCCTACCTCCTCTGAATCCAGTTCTTGCGCATTTAAACCACGTATACTCAGCAGGTTCAAAGGAAATGCCACATTTCCCGATCCAACGTACAGCGACGCCTTACTCGGCACACGAACGAACGCCGATGAATCTGTCGAATTCGTCGACGGAATACCAAAACACAGCACCTTTTATTACCCTCACGGAGATCTCATCATCAAAACCAAAGAATATATCTTTCGAATCCACCGCGCGATGTTGTGGGAAATGCGGTTCTTTCACGACATGTGGTACGAAGAGATAGGCGAGAGGACGGTGGTAGGGAGCAAGGGAATTACGAAGATCGATGGGGTTGACGCTTACGAGGATCCAGATTCTGAGGCATGGCATTATATGTGCTACATTTTCTACAAACCGTATGTCCGATCGTTTTTATTCTCAGCAACCTATGATCGCACCTCTTCCTCTACAATCCGGCGTAGTGTTGACACTGGTCTCACCATGAAATCACCGCAGAGACGCCACATACCCCGAACTGTTTACCGTTGACCTCATCGCCCTCTACCTCAAGATATCACGCAAATATGGCTACTCCTCCATGCGCTCTGTCGCCGTCTGTGCTCTCTCTCACTTCGCCCCCTCTAAGCTCGAATCGTACAACACTCGCCACTTTTGCTCTCCACCCCGCGCTTTTCCATTAGAGAGGGACCCACTCACAGACGATGACGAATATGACTATGAGGAAGATGAAAAGACGGAAAGAGGCTCCCAGGCAACTACAGAATCTGGCTCTGATCCGGATCGGGACAAAAAGTCAGATTCAGACGCCGATGCGGAAGGAGAGACGGACTCAGATTCAGACGCTGATGCGGAAGGAGAGACGGACTCAGAGATTGCTGACGACAAGGAAGCAACCCCAGAGCCTGAAAGAGATTATTTCAGTGAAGACTCGGGATCATCCCTCTCAGGCCAGTCAGAACTCGAACGCAACCACGAACTCCAGCCAGCCGACCGCATCTTTGCTCTCCAGCTCTGTCTCGAGTTCGATATCCCCGAACTACTTCCCATGGCGAGCTATCTGTGCGCGCAGCTGCCTATAAAGGACATACTCTGTGGTGCACGAAGGAGGAGGTTAGCGAGAGTGCGGACGAGATCGGACGATACGCAGCGAGACTGGGACTCGACGGGACCCTTGTTTCGATTAGACCCTGCGCAGGCGATCACGATCTTAAAAGGCAGGGAGGCGCTGATGCACGTCCGCAGAGACTTCATGTTCTCGCCCTTCGCTCACCACAAAGACGACGACAGGCTTTCTGTAGTCGGGCCGCTCGAACAAAAAAGCCTCGAAACCCCACTGTCACTCGGATGCGACAAGCAAGTAAGAGGCCCACGATACGGATCTAGCGACCGCTACACTTGCATTGAGTTCCTCGTCCTCTTCTGTCGCATGCTCGGAGACAAGGACAGCTCTATGTTTTCGAAGGACAACAGTCGGCGGTTGCGTGCGTTGGACCTGTTACCAGACGAGATCTTCACGAACTATCTTTCGAAACATATCTGTCCTTCATGTCTCGGGGGTTTCAAATCGGAGATGCACGCGCAACAGAGAAGGATATGGAGGTACATCCCCAACGCCTTTGGATTGGGAAGTTGGTTCCATCTGGAAGAGAGGGCGAGACAGAGGTGGGAGGCGCTGAGTGGATGGACGAGAGAAGCTGCACGTAGTATCGTCGCCCGTGCGAATAAAGCTGCTGGTGAGGAACAGCCGTGTGATGGGTTGCGGGATGCAGGCTGCGGGGTAAAACAGAAGAAGAGGGAGCAGGCAGAAAAGCAGGCAGTGTTAGAGTACTTGGCAGAAGACGGGGTGCCATGGACGAAAACATTTGTGGAGTGGTCAGAGAAGAGGAGAGCGGATGAGGCAACGGAAGCTGACGAGGATCTGGAGCCTCAAAATCAGGTCGTTGATCTCCGGACCTACATTCCCTTCTCACTAGTCCCACAAGGCCCTTGAACGCAATTTCACATTCATCTCACCATTTCATGATTGAGTGACAACCCCGCGATGGGCGACATAAATCCTGCCTGATCCAGCTATAGAACACGGAATTTTTTCAGTCCGCTCGTCCTGAAATACACAATCAGACTGTCCAGTCCAGTTCGCTGATACAGTTCATCAACATCGTTCAAAGAGCCATCGTATCAAGCCACTTCGCTAACCGATATCCCGATTTTGCGAGTTGCAAGTCGATCTGAACGGATGTTCATCCCTATCATCAGCACATATTTTCCACCTCCAGAAGATGGTGGGAAACTCACGATAGGGATTGCAGTGGTGTAGTAAGAGGTCTCGCACAAATCGTCGCCCTTGGTGTAGTCGAAGACAGTCGACTAACATGCAAAGTGAGCACGGACAAACTCTGAGAGAGGAAATGGATGGAGAGGAACAGAAAGTTCAAGGGAATTTTAAGAGCGAGAGGGACGTACACAATCGTAGGCATTAGCTTCCTTAGCCCATACGAGCGGGCAAGAAGTACCATCAAGTGCGGAATCGGTGATGCAGGTTACCCAGCCGGATGCAAGAGACTTGTACTCGCCAGTCTATGAAACCACACGTACATCAGTTACACGATCAGTATGATGCTAGGCTAGTAATAGTAGCTGAGAGGATACCACGGCGAAAGCAGGACACGAAGAAAGTTGAGGACAGACCTTAATCCTCGTGACGAGCTCAGCTGCATATGTCTGAACGTCGTTATCGTAGTTTGCATCGACGCTCTTCACCAACATTCCGGTATCTATGTATGGTGATATTACCCATGTCAGCCCCATCAGGATCAATAAGAACCACGACCATGAAAAACACTGAACGTACCCCAGACCTACAATATGTTCGTTATTGAGCATTCAGATATCTCGAGGGTAGAGAGTGGAGATTGGTCGAAGGATGAGTGGGAGACTCACAGCGTGCAGATTGGTGCTTTTCCCATCGCAGGTGGCGTCGATGTCGTTCCCACCAACTTCATAGTTCTAATGATGAGGGAGCACAGCACAATGTGAATACAGATACGAGTACGCGGAGACAGGTCACCCACCTCGACATGCAAGGGTTGGCTGATGTCGCCCAAGAACTATAGCGATAAGACAATTAGCTGGACGATTATTCGTTTCGCAAAGGCCATACGAAATCTTACGTGTGCTATGATAGCAATTCTTAACATTAGCATGCAAGAAATAGCACACGGAATCACGCACTGACGAATTTGAGAGCCTCCTGACGCTGTGTGGCGCTCAAGCTCCTGCAAGTCCAAGTCCAAGTGGAACAGTCAATACAAGAGATTCAGAGCAACAAGCCGTGGTCCATATACTACGTACGTTTCCATCAGCCTCTCGGTGTAATTCTGTATAGCAGAAACTGGGATCAAGAAACATCACTCGAGTGTCTGAACATAAGACAACCAAAAGAAGCGGTTGAAGGGCCACTTACTGATGCATCCCTCATCGCCACAATCACGAGAAAGCTCTACAGAGCACGAGTCGCTCAAGGGAGAATCTGTTCAAAGCTATAAGGAACTTATTCAAAAACTTGAATATAGAGCTGAAAGTTACCTTCGGCGTCGATGAAGTGGTACGGCTTTGAGTACTCGTATGCAGTCTCATATTTGACGGTGTCAGCCCACTGAAACATATAAAGATGTGTTAAATGCGGATCGAAATAACATAGGGTTGTTCCTCACAGTAGCGGCAACACCAAGGGATTCGTTGTATGTTGAACCAAGCGATGTTTGGACGAAGCTAGTAGTTTCAGAGCTGATAAACTGCTCGTCACCGCCCGCCACAACACCATATATCGCGACTTCGTCAGATTGGTCTGTTGAGAGATATCACATGGACATCAAAAGTTTGAGCTTACAGCCATAGCGACGTATCTGCATATAAGAGAGAGTTTCAGTGAGTAGATAGTGATGAAATCACGGAACGAATGGAGACGGACCCAATAGTTTCATGCCCGACATTCCCCCAAGCCCAAGCACGATCTATAGCAGCCACTGCGAAGACAAGCGCGAATTCGAGAGCAGTGAATGACTTCATCGTTCGCTCTGAAGTTCCTGTATGCGGCTTGCGGTCTGTCAATATTCCGAATGAGCGGTCGACAGGAGCATCTTCAATCTCTCAAAGTCCTGACATTTTATACTGGTGCTCTCAGAAGCACTGGCAGGCCGCGATAGCACCGGCGTGGACGCATGCAAATCGCGGGAGAGGATGTCGGAGATCTCGAAATACACATGCTAAGTAACACACGTTGTTACTGAGCGAGCCATGTGGTGATGGTAGCTACCACCAAAAGCCAAAAGAAGGAGAACAAGGAACGGTGTGCGATGATACCGGTGGTAATGGGAGTCTTTGTGCGGAGTAAGGCCCAGCAAGGCCGGGGATGGAAGAGCCTTCGACAGTCCAAAGATAGAAGCAAAAGAAGCTCCGGGGACCGGCTTGGCACGATATGCGCCATACGGAGATCTGAAAGAGATCAGCTGGTTCAGCCGACGATGCATCCAGGAAGTTCAGCATGCGTGCTTGGCAGGAGAACGGTCCTGGTTTGTCGGGCGACCTTGTGGTAGCGACCCACAGAAAGGCATATTTAGCTCCATATCTATTCTTTGAAATCTATCAGAGAGGCACTTGAGTGGACGAGACGATATTGCACTCACTTTTGGTGAATGTCGTGAAACTCGAAGGGGCATAATTCGGCTGTGCGGCATCTCTAGAGCTGTCAAAGAAGATCAGTCGCGTCGATGAACGTGTCTTATAGCATATCGCAGTGGATCTCGTATCGCCGTCAAGACGCATCCTCCCGCGAAATTGTCTCTATGACAATGAGCAAGTCGAGGAGAGAATCGCTGTCGGACGACGTCCACATCTCGTATACATATAGATGTGTAGTAGCAGGCAGAATGCAGAGTTTGCAATTGTGCAGGTTATGGGGACACACAAATTCGAGCCACCGTGATATACAGTATCTTCCCAAGCACTGCGGCAGGTAGGCTACAAGGCCTTTACGAGTCGAGCAAGCTGGAACGTGAATGAAAAATGACCATCGATGCTACAAGAAGTGCATGGATGGTGGAAGTGAGAAGATAATTCGGGAATCTCATGAATATACAGTCAGCGCGTATCGAGAGGTTTGACGTTACCGCAATCAGGGTAACGACTCCCTTTCTTTCTGGACCTCCGTCCGCACCGTGATCGTCCCATTCGTATCATCAACACCCCTAGACTCAGCTATAGATACCGTGGCCAGTTAGAATACATTTCCAAATTCTGCCAACTTTAAAGAACGCATACCTTCAACCTGATCCACCTGCCTCACGGGTCCCCTAAACCATCGCCGCGCGCTGACTACCCAATACCCTAATGCATAGACTAGCACTATACCCACCGCGACAATAGCGTAGTTAAGCGTTTGCGAGTTGACGGGGTTCAGTTCGGGAAGAAGTAGTACGATGGTGATGAAGCATATCCAAATGACGGCCACTGCGGCGCAAGGTAAGGAGAATGGGCCAAGGTGAAAGGGCCCACGCTGGAAATGGGACGAGTAGAAAAGGCGGAGTGCGATGGGAATGCCTGTGTGATGCATCGTGATTAGCCCCTGGATGCCATGAAGGAGGTAGAGAGAGAGGAAAAGGGACGACGGATGACTCACCGTATGATATGTAAAGCCCAATGGTGCAGATGGACGTGGCAGCTGAGAGGGCAACACTACTCCCCAAGCTCGGAAGTCCGAGTAGAAAGCTAAGTGTACAGGCGAGCCATACTGTGGATGGGCAACGGGATGTCACTACAATGGTCGATAGACGAAGTGAGAGAGGATGTACCAGTTCGAATTGGCGATCTCCACCTGTCGTCTACTTGGTGGAAGAAAGCGCTTCCAGGCATACCTCCGTCGCGCGCGAAGGCATACATCATGCGAGAATTGGCAGTGATAGCAAATATCCTGTATGATATATCAAGTTTGTGAGCTTGAGTGCATATTGTGCAAGAGAACCAGAGACCGAAAACGATGCGGACGTACCCGCACATGAACATACAGACAACGATTATGACCTATAGTATATGGCGACAATGACGGCGACAGTGGTCAAGATTGAGTTTTCGCACCGCAGCTATGAGAAGAAAAAGTGCATGAGACGCACCATCAAAGCAATGGCCCCCTTCTCTCCAACAGTATCTAGAAAAATTTGGGTGATGGGTTGACCAGTTGAGGACGCGACAGTCGTTTCATAGTCTTGTATCGAGAAGAGGAGACCAAGAATGATGAACCAGCCCTAGGAAAAGACAACGCGTTAGAATCCAGACATCATTTGCGACACTACATCAGGGACTGACCAGAGTTACAGAGACGCTGAGGGCCATTATGATGCCGATTGGGCCGGCCTTAGCAGCATTGTGGGTCTCTTCTGACATCTGCAAACATGATCGGTAAGCAGGCCAATTCGTTAACCACAGAGAGCCTCAACGGGATACTAACATGGGCGCTGGCATCATACCCTGTAAGAGTATACTGCGCTAGAAGGATTCCAATTACGGCAACATATGCCGGACTTGCACGTTGAGACCATCCAACTCCGCCGTCCACACCGGTACCGTCGATGAAGGTGGCGAAGACAAATTTTGCGGATTGGTGCGTGGGGGCCTTGATCAGGACTGCGATGACGATGGAAGTTGTTCCGACTGTATTACACACCAATAAAGCCAAAAGGTGAGCGTGAGTATGACGGGTGTGATGGAACGGAAACGAGAAATTCGGGAAAGTGGAAAACTGACGAGCATGCCACCATACGGAGAAGTTGTTGACATACCCCAGAAAACGAACGCCGAAGGTGTTGAAAAGTCCTAAAAAGCATGAATGTCAGATGGAATGGGGAATCACTATTATGACAAGCAAGACGAACCTTGGGCTACCGTTATAGCAGCATAGATGCCTAGTGTTCTTCCCGGACTAGGAGCATAGCCAGTCCCTAGAGTGCTAACTGTCGAGATAAAGTTCGCACAGGCGTAGCTGTGGTCACATATGAGAGTGTAACTCGTAACACAATGAAGTCCTCGGCGATAATAGAACAACGAAACCACTTACTTGATACCGGTGGTACCGGAGAACTGACCAAGAAGATTGAACCAGCCACAGATCCACGACGCAATTGGCGCGTACTTCGGAGGGGAGAGCATGGCAGCCCAGTAGTAGGGACCGCCGCTGGTGGGATGCGAGCTGCAAATCTCTGTTAGGGACAGATTCAGGTCAGAATGTTGGGGTGTCAGCGCTTCAGCCCTACAGATGCATGACGTACCGGCCATAGAGAGACCGACAGACAAGGTGAAGAATGCTGCCAAAACCGTCAATGACATTTCGCTGTGACCGGGAGATATCACGTCTCGACGTACAGACAATAAGCCACCCCCAGACCATGACAGCAGGTCCTCCAGTAGTCTATGACTGGATTAGCATGCCGGCATTTCCTGAGCAGAGGAGAGCTCACCAGGCCGTAGGCAAACAGAGACGCCATCCCCGTGATAACGCTCATGATAGAGAATGAGAATCCAAAGTTCTACAGCATCGACGAATATGTTTTGTTAGGCTACACTGCGCAATACGAATTGGTAGCGCACCTGCAGAAGACTCAGATCTCGTCTTAATAGTCCAGTATCGAATCAGCACGGGCGCCAAGGCAACGGATGAGGTGAGTTCACCTGAGCTCCTGTTTGTATCCCATCCTTGCCAACTGCACTTCATCTTTTTCCTCCCCGACTACGGCTGCTTCGCTGACTACGATATCGTCCTTGGAATCCGCCATGTCGCGTCGTCTGGATGTAGAGCGCAAAAGATGGAGGGGGAGAGAAGATGAAAACAACTACAAGGCGTCTCTAGAGATATTCGCACACCCATCAGCTTGCCCCCGCATATGGAGATATGGAGAGGCCCCATTGCCCGATTTGAGCACATCGAGGCCTTGAATGCGTGAGCGAGATTACACTATAATGAAGAGCACTTAGAGAACTAGGGTTAGTACTTGTCCTATATCGGATGCGTGAGATGCAACGACTTACCAGCAAGCACGTAAGGCTTAGAAAACGATGGGACGGGGAGCAATGTTACCAGATGGATGTCACGAACGGAGATAGACCATTGGTGCGTTCGCAAAGCGGGACAATTGTGCACCAAATCGGATGGCAAGCGCCACAAGAGCTCAATCTCTTTACTGGCATGATGTTCTTCACAAGCTCGGTCGCATGACGAGGTTCATGTCTTGGAGCACGTCCTCAATTTATTTTCAACTTTTGGTGTATTGCGTCTCAAATATTTTGTGCCTCTATAGGTAAAATTTCATGGGGGTATACATCAGCGTTATCTCGAGTACGATAATAGACTCGGTCATAGACAGAATCGCCGTACCTGCCGACACCCTCGGGAAGCATACATGATATCAGATAGCTGACAAGCCTGGTCAGGGGTGTGCTGGACATAGGTACCTCTTGGCAAGAATACGATGTCGAAAGATTGAGAAACCTAGCGCTTACAGATTGACCATGAATGGAGCGAGCCCGTGTATCGTGGCGATAGTATCCGCCCGTCACAGACTTGTATGCTTCGTCACCATTCATGTAACTGAGTCGTTACTGTGTGTAGAAACATCAAAGAAACACGGCTTTGCCTCAGACACGACGTGCACACTTCGGAGAATGGAAAATGCTCGTAGAGACCGAAATCGGAGCCTGGAGGGAGAAGTGCTATGAATCACACTCACCTCTGAGTACATACTCGAGCATGCTGATGAGTTGCACCATTAATCAGGATAAAGTATGCGCATTCTGGTGATTTAGGCTGTCAGGATCAAGTCCGGACTGGGAATAACTCGCGGCGGGGCAACCAGCCGAAAACTGACACCCTTTGCAACCGCTGACTAAGAGTCGCTCTCCGGATATCTCCGCCAGTGACGCAGAGCCCCCGACCGAAGAACAATGGAACGCACTCTTTTTGGTCTTGCCTTCGCGTTTTGCCATATCAGGAATGCTGAAGGGGCCAAAGCAAACGTGGCGTGTTTCGGGTAGTGCTTCCGGCTACGTAAATCTGAGGGCCCTTCCCACAGCTAGCATTGACTCTTTCTCTTGAACCACCATCATCGCTGTCCGCCCCGTCTCTGCCTCTTCCCTTTGATCAGTCCACAAGACTCGATTATCGGCAATTCACTCTCCATTTACATCTACTATTCGCATACGTTATGGCGCAGTCTTCCAACTCTAGTCGTCACACGATCGCTAAACCATCAGAGGCTTCACCCGTCAGCGACCACAATCCTGATGCTGGAGATGGAGAAGGCGAATGTGAACAAGCGTCTGATCCGAAGCGTACTGTGGAAGGTGGAGGTCACCTTAAAGGTACGCATGTTTTACTTAGCATATGAGCTCAACTAGATTTGACCCAGTATGTTCGGGTACGTTAGGCATGGACACGGTGCAAGAACCAGCCACCCAACGTAGACATCAGTCGACAGTCAGCATCCCTAGTGAGTATTTCACGCACATTGGCACCCAACGAAAGAGGTCCTGACTCAATTTTTGGTTAGTAAATGAATCCACCCTGAAATACTTTGCGCAATATAAGGCCAGGTGGGGAGCGCCACCCGGCCCAAGCGCGCGGAGCGCAGAGCCGAGCGATTCTCGACCTCTCGTCGGGACGGAATCGGAGAAGCACGATGATAGAGAGCTCGTTGATATTCCTGGTCGGAACAACAAGCGCGCACACGACTCAGGGGAGGAAGACGAAGCACACGAAGGGCTACTGGTAGGCTTAAGCAGCGCGTTGACGCGAGAGAGTGCAAACGGTCCAAGCTCCGATTCTAGCGACGAATCCTTTGGTGGGACCTCAATATCCTCATATTGATCTGAGAATCAGTACGCTGATCTCGGGATGTATGCATTTTTTCCAGGTTTCAGAGGATTTAAGACGCGCAGCAACAAGCGACAGCGTGTTGGTAGAGTATTCACAGGGGAAATTACCTCCCATCTTTCGCCTCCAGAGCACAGAATCGACGCTCCCCCTGCACCGTCTTTCGCGCCTCCTCCTGTCGTACGTGCTGCTTCTCCAGCTGATTCCTTGGCCTCCTACGAGTCGGATAGCGAGGTCCTCCCGGCTCCCGCGGTACCTACGGCCCCTGTGGCACCTGTCGAAGCCCCATCCACCGTCAACCCCCATGTCCGCCCGCACCCTTCTCTATTCGCCACCCCAATCACCTTCGCCGATTACAACGCGCGATTCGATCCACTATCCGCACCGATTAAGTATGCTGCACCCACCTTCGACGCGGACACCACTTTTGCCTCGACTGCATCGGGTATTGAAGGCCCCAGTCATCCAACGAACGGTTCCGTATCGTACAACGACCTCGAATCCCACCAATATCAGTCTATTGACGAGCTCAAGAAGGCGGCCGATTCGCTGGAGCACCACACGTTCTACTGGGAAGATGGGGACGTGATCATTCACTGTGGCACAGTGATCTTCCGCGTTCACGCGGAGGTTCTTGTGGAGCACAGTTGGATGTATCGAGAGATGTTTGGTGAAGATGGAGTTGCGACGATGATGAGTGAGCAGAGAGAGTTGCCGGGGGTGAAAGTCTACATCCACGACGAGGGCGTGGCCGGTGAGACTGTGGAGGATTACGAATTTATGCTAATGTCCTTTTATCGTCCGTAAGTCGCGGTCTCCATTCGTTCTCGCCTTTTTCTTCGTCGTCCTGATCCGACCCCTACGTCGCATTACTCTAGAAACGAACTGAAGCCGACTTCATACTGCACGGTTCCGAAACTCGAACGCATACTCAACCTATCCCGTAAATACTCCTCCGTCCGCCTTCGCGAATTCGGGATCTGTGTCTTCTCCCTCTACGCACCCACATCCTTCGAGGGCTGGCTTCATCTCGGCGAACGCCTCGCCTCTTCCAACGCCCATCTCTCGACGTCCATGTCTCCGTTCGCCTACACGGATTCTGCCACCGCGAAGGGAAAAGGAAGGGCCGTCGACATGGGCACGAACAACATCCATTCGTCGTTGACCGTCCGCGACAAGTTCCGCCTCCATTATCTCGCCAAAACGCACGAAGTATGGGCAGTTCAGCCATACGTCCGTTACCTCCTCTGCCAAGAATCCATCGATTCGATCACGACCGGCGGCGGGTTCGAGGACGTTACGATAACCGATGACCCCAACCCTTACTGGAAGTTCGGCGACTCCGAGGTCGAACCAGAATCCAACGACGAGATGTTCCGTATCCCGCAGGAGGAAGTCCTCGATCTTTTGCAGGGACGGGAGACTCTAAAGGATGCTCAGCGCGACTTCGTCTTCGGTTTCTTGTCGAAAATCAGGCGGGAGGGGAAAGTTGGCAATGCTTGGGACCGTCAGAATGGTCAACTCAGCGGAGGAGGGCTGTCAAGGGAGGTTGAGCGGACGGAGAAGAGTATGACAGCTGCGACATCTTGGCGAGTCTGGACATTGAGTTGCGATGAGAAGAGGAACTCCGAGACAAAACATTCGTGTTTTATGTTCCTGATCCGTCTGCATCGTGAGTGGGAGGTGAAAAAGAAAGATATCTACGGTCTTGGCGAAGGTCTCCCACTCAATTCGCTCGGAGGCTTGACGGCCGAAGCGAGGGGGTTGATCAAGGGGCATCTGTGCCCAAGCTGCTGGAAGAAGTTCAAGAGCGAAATGAGGCAGGGCCAGAGGAAGGTTTGGAGGGTGCTGCCGCGTGCGGTGGGTCTTCGTGATTGGTTTGAGGTAGAGAAGAAGGCAAAAGATGTCAACAAGGTGGGTACGGCGGGTGTACCGAAGGAGGCCTGGGATGACGCGAGACGAAGGGCCATTGATATGTACTTCGAGAGTAATGCGGGAAAGACTAAGGAGCGGGATGAGCTGGAGGGTAGGGAAGGGAAGTGGAAGCGGGAGTTGGAGATACGTACCTATGAAGAGGTGAGGATTGCGTATCAGAGGGAGAGAGCTCGAAATGCGACACACTAGATGGGTTAACGTTCTGGACGGCTCGCATCTCTGTATATTTGTAATATTTGTTCGTTGTCGTTGTTTGTAACTCGTTCCATGTAACGCAATTTGATTGTTCATCATTCAATTTCCTTTTCATATTGCGAGAGTATGTGTGATATAGACCAGTCCAGGAATCTCTACTAGCTCTGTACATTGCTCTTCGGTGTATTGCAACAAGTCTGCGACACCACAATGCACAAGCCACCCCCATTACCCATCCCAACGCCTTCCCTACACCCTCGACTCTTCCTGTCCCTGAATTGCTCCCGGTATTCATGTAATTCCCTGAAAGATAGGCAAAGGAAAGATGTGAGCCTAACTGCGTATAATCCACGTGAAAATGAAGGTTTGCACTTACAAGGATCGAGATCGCCATAATTCCCGCCAACACAACTGGGATGAAGGGCTGATAAAATAGGCAGCGTGTTGATCTAAGGCGATCGTCGAAGTTGGTGTGGAGCGTCCGGTATGTACGGGACTTCAAAGTAAATTAGATTACGGAATGACGACGAATGAAAATGCGATTGATAACTCACAATGTCCGTCAAAAAGAACCGCGGGACAGGTCGTTCCCTGCCCAAATATGGTTCCTTTCCCTTGTCTAATCTCCACTTCTGTTCCTGCTCCTGGCTGTATTCCGTAGGTTTGTCGAATCCCTACGACAAGAGTACCAAATGACGTGTAAGTGCGAATTCCAATGTACAAGTCAAGAAGTAAACTTACGAGGTTCGAAACCGCCATATATTCCTGCCAACGCGACTGGGATGAAGGGCTGGTGAACTAAGGCAGCGCGTTGATCTGAGGGCGGTTTCGAGGTCGGTGGAAGGGCCAGGTATCGACTCGCTACATTTCAGGGCGAAAACGTTAGCTGGGTGAAAGAGAATAAGATCACGAGGAGCACGTACGAAGCCGATAAAACGAAACACCGGGCGGGTCATTCCCCGCCCACTCACGATCCTCCTCGTACTTCTCTCACTTCCTTCTCCATCACTGCATCTCCGAAACGAAAGAGACCGACCGGCGGTGCGGAAGCCAAAAGCATTGAAGTCCAACCAGGTATCCTGGTCCACGGGTATATGGCGCAATCCTCCGAGGAAGGCAAAAGAGAGGTTGAAGTCGAAATCCGATCCACTGTCCTTGTTCATTAGGGTATATCGCCACGATGGCGAGAGATGAAGATTATGTCCAAAGTCCATTAGTGTATATCGTCCAAGCCATCGGAATATAGGAAGATAGCGTGTGGCGATAGTCGAAAGAGTAATTCACGAGTAGCGCAAATCGAGGGCGAAAAATGGGCGCCGTATAGCGTGTGGCGATAGTTGAAAGATTGTAAAGCGTGTAGCGATAGTTGAAAGATTGTGTAGAGTGTGTCGATAGTCGAAAAAATTAGATCACGAGTAGCGTGGATCGAGGACGAAAAACGTGCGCCGTAGGTGGCGTAGCGGAGAACAGAGTCGCAAATATTGCAGAGCCGGATAGTTTTGTTGTTTTACGATGTTTTTGTTGTTTTCGAGTTTTCATAGTCGTCGCCTCAAGAGTCAGAACATCCTGTCGAAAGGAATCAAGAATTCATCGTCGCCACAGATAAGTCAGAGCACTACAGATGAAAGTATAGGTCAGAAAAGTCTCTTCGCGGTCAACGAAGGCAGATGTTGCGTACCATTCAGATAATCACCCATGCTTCTTGCGCCTCCACGCCCTATGTCGCCACCAAGTAACCCCTCTGCCCACCGTACTGCGCACCCGGTGAGCCCGGATCGACGAGCATCAAGCACCAGAGGACAAACACCAAGAAAACGACGATCTGGACCAGGGACCGCATAATGGCCACTACCGTCGAAATGGTTGGGACGACTCGCAGTGCCAGGGTGAATGTGGCGAGGCAAACATGGGAGAGTAGCTCGAAGATCGTGAGGATGGCAAGGTATTCGAAGTAGAGGAGGGTGTTTGCTACCCTGGTCGCGAGGTTGGTCTTCGTAGCTACGATGCAGCTGTCCTTGTTGACTTGGTGCGGCGCATAAGTGCTGTGCGTATCGAAGGAATGGTGGAGAGCACGGTCGTCGTCGTCGTCGTCGTCGTCGTCTTCCTCAGACTCCTCGTTACAGGACTTTCCAGCCTTGCCGGCGAATGACGATACCATGGCGGGACCAGGGATAGGCAGCTCGATTGTGTTGGAGTCTTCGACGGCGAACTTAAGATGAAAAGGATCAGCCTATCACACAAAAATAACGTCAGAGTGGAAGAAGAGACGTACAGCATCGTCCATCAACATCTCCTCGACCGCGTACTCGTCTTCCTCGTCCTCATCTTCAACTTTTGGAGCGAGCTCCGTGATGGGCTCCTCGTAAGAAATGATAACCTAGATTAATGACAAGACCAACGCCGATGAATGAGCACGAAACTCGACACATGACAGCTGCTAGAGATCGACTTACATCCTCCTCAAAAAGAATACACTCAACCTCTCCTTCGTCATCGTTATCGGCCTCGTTCAGAGCAACCTCGTGCGTAGATGTATTGATTTTCTTGTTTTCTTCGGCCTCTTTGAGCCTACTCTCGAGGATGTAGTACGATGTAGAAACGCGCAGTGCGGCGAGCATGTTGGTCGAGACAGTCGAATGGTTGGCGACGGAGACCTTGCAATCCCTGCAGACATCCGAACCCTCCGCACGCTCTTCGCCGGATACGATCGGGGCGGTGAATTCATTCAATGCCGATCGGCCCTCGGCTTCCTCGTCCTTAACCTTCGAAATCCCTTCATCGACCTGAATGAAGTCGCTGGAGCATCCAATGACGCTGTCGATGACGTCGACGCCGTTTTCAGAGCCCGATGGCACGATGACGAAGATAGAGGTGGAAGCCAGTGGCTTGCATGCGATCTCGAAGTCCTCCCAGACTGAGGTGACGTCGAAGACGGCAGGGATGTCTGTGGCGGTGGCAAGAGTGAGGCCAGAGGCGGCTTGCTCAAGATCGAAGGAACTGAACAAACATAGTACGTTAACAACAGCACGCAAACCGATAGTCAAGGCGCAAAATGAGAGACGCACCTGTCGCATGCGCTAGGGATCCCAGCGTCGACGGCGACCTCCGCCATCAACTGGTCCCACTCATCCCAGTCACCCTCTTCATCGTCTTCATCATCGTTGTCGTCAGCCTTGAGCACTGTCTCCGCGACTCGAACCATACACGTATCCACGAGCGATGCACGAGCGTCGATGATATCATCGGGGGCGGCGGGTTGGGTATCCTCGGTATCGACGAAGTGTGAGATGTGAAGGGGAGCTTCCGACAACGGCGAGCTGTCAGTGGAGATCCAAGAGATTATCGACCCAGATTAAACAAGAAACGATATCGATCAGTAAAGCAAGAAAAGGATAAGAAGTACGGCGTAGGCATACCTCTCCTTATCGTCGACTACACCATGGACGTTCGCGACGTCCAACAGACTCACGCTCTCGACCGTCAGGCCACGGAAAGCGGGGATAGACTTCTTGACAACGAGGTTCAAAGGGGCGAACTCGAGATCGTCGCCGAGCGAGGTGGTGCTGCTGTGGGCGGATGATTTCGACCAGAGATTGGTAGCGACATCAGAGTCAGAGTCAGAGTCGGAGCCGTCCGTATCGTCGGAGGGAGCGTCCTCGGGGTCGACGAAGGTCGCGGTCCACGCCTTCGGTCGGAGAGGAGCCAGAGGAAGAATGAGGACCTGAGTTTTCTTCGCCGGAGAACGGACAATCGCTGGAGCGATCATCCTGATAATAGTACCGGGCACGTCGTCCTGGTCGCCAACGAGAGCAGAACTGTTGGATGAAGGCTCAAGGTCTCGTCCAAGCATGGGCCTGAGGCAAGCACCAAGCCCGAGGGTGGTGATAGCTGACGAGGGCCTGAGGCAAGACTTGACAGCAGACCACAGATCGGCGCCAGAGAACGATGGAAGGTTGACCTGGTCGATGCCCGAAGGCGGGGATGGGGCCGGGAGGCCAGTGATAGCGGTGGTGTCGAGTGCGTAGAGCATATTGAGCTATGAAGGCAGGTAAAAATAAAAGTGATTGTTACTGTAGAGAAGAAGGAGAGAACGCAGCGCTGCATGGGATTAAATACTACGTGCTGGGCTATGTTTCGCGGAGGAGTGAATTCATCCGTAAGACTGGTAGGCCAAGTCGAATTGGCGTCTTGTCCGAGACATAATACTCGTCGATCTCTCAGGATGGCTGACCTGAGCAGTATTGTCCCAGTTGTTTCAGGTGTAGTCGTAACAGGCCATAAAAGGCGACGGAGATTCATACTTCGACGAAGCCTGAGGTAGCCTAGCATGAGACCCGCTGAGACGCGACTGAGACTGCCAGCGAGTAGACCGTGTCAAAGTTCAACGTTCAAGGTCGCCACGAAGTCCCGATTGTGTAAGGAAGCCGTGGTGATCATTTGGCCCATGAATGCTCAAAGACTGCGTTCTATATGAAATGCACCTATTCTGAGGATAGTTGGGCTGGTGCCGCCAAGTCGACACGCACCGAACGAAAAGGACTCAGACAGATCGAGGCAAGAGAAAGGCTCGATCGATGACGTACCGCCTTTTGTGTGCGCATATTTGGCCTTAGTTCGCTGGATCGCGGCCCAGTGGTCGCGGTGCCACTCATGTGGCACAGCTCAGCCAGAAGTCCAGGATCAGGTTTCAACGATGCCTGTCCTCGCACTCCATGACATACGTGCAGAGATTTAAGAGGTGAAGATGAGAGTCAGGGTACGAAGTCGCCGCCCTATTCTGGGGATGCGCTCATCGCTCTGAGGCGCGTTCCAGTTCAGCTGTCAAGTCCCTGCCAGCGGTCAGACGCCGAGGTTCGACAAGACCTAAGAACAAGAAGTTGGAGGTCGCGAACATAAAAAAAAGAAAAACCTGATCCGTGTAACATTAATGACGCGGCGATCTCATATATGGTTCAGGTTTTTTTCGAGGTCGAAGTGGCAGTCGCAGAGATCGATATACCGTGACAGCCACGATGGGGTCCAGCAGACATCCCAACTATACGATCCAGACGAACCGGTTCCAGCTCCCCCTCTCGCAGAATGTCGGCTGAGTTACTCACAGAGAAAAGACTAGACCCAGACGCGAACCGAGAGACATATGCCATCGTGTAATATCAGACGCGTTGTCCAATTACACTATCAGGTCCCTGGGAGTAGTCGAGGTGCATACTACACGTCAAGGATCGACAAGGGCGTCCTAAGGGCGATGAGTCAAAGGCCACACAAAGAGAGGAAAGAAAAAGCATGAGCTGAGTGGACCGAGCCTTCCTTTGTAGTAGTAGTGGGCCTGGGCTGATGTGCTGAAAGTCGTAGTGGCGGGGGACCGTACGCTGACCTTATCATAATCAACGAAGGTCACTTCCCGTCGTCAGTTAATTCGGCTCATACACTGAGTGGACGACGACTATTCGATCCAAAAAATTGAGGATCAATTTCAGTGGAAGGGCTCGACTCGGATTCGAACCGAAGTTATCTGCCACCGTGAGATGTCAGATACGCATTCCAGTTACGCTATCAAGTCCTGCAGATGGACGAGGCGCATAGTGCACATCGAGATCCATATAATACGTCGATGTACATTCTGCACGCCGAGGACAAGGCCGAGAAAACCTGAGCCGAGTCGACCGAGCCTCATAGTGGGTCAATCGATGGCGCAGAATGCTTTCGGGGTCGCAGTGGCAATGGCGGTGACAGAAGTAGATACAGTTCCGATACCTGACAAACGTCCAAAATTTGAACGTACTACAACATCCAGACTTGTCGGTTCCAGCTCCCCATCTCCAAAAATGAAATTATCAAAGTCGAGGAAGGGCTCGACTCGGATTCGAACCGAGGATCATCTACGTATTCGTCATGACCGCAGATGTGCTTACCAGTTAAGCCACCAAGTCCATACCAGTGGTAGATGTGCACGATCAAGTTACACGACGCGGTTCGATAACATCGGCCAAACAAGTGCCAAACATCGGCCCAAGAACGAGAAGATCGCAGACGAGAAAAGACAAGATTACAGAGCTCGAGCGCTTGACTGGGAGAACAGTTGGACTTGCCGGCTACGGTGCAACTCCCGTATACATCAAGGTGGCGAAGATGGGCCTATAAGAAACCATAAAGCGCGGGTGATAGAAACAGACGAGGGAGGAAACACGAAGGAGGCGACCGTGACTAGCGGAATCAAAGCGAAATATTGACGTGGTATCTGTTCCGTTCGGCGCCACTGTGGCCCACCCACTCCCAAACACCAACGCAGCAGAGCGTACCACGGACACCGAATGGACAACGTCACTCGCATCGTACAACATGCGAAACAATGTATAGATGTACATAGCATTTTACACACAAGTCAATGAGCACGAACCAAACCATCCATCATGGCAAAGCGAAACAAAAAGGACTCAGAGCTTCGAAGCCGCCCTGTGAATCCTCGCCCTAAACTCATCCTCCGTCTCACCCGCCTTCAACTTAATATCCTCGCCCTTTGCAGCGGCCCTCGCCTTCGCCGACTCGAATCTCTTCACAAAGTCATCGTGCGTCTCACCAGCACGCTGCTTGAGCTCGTCACCCTTGGCGATGGCAGCGGCCTTAGCCTGTTCGACACGAGCCCGAAAGTCTTCTTCGGCCTCACCAGCACGTCGTTGGATGTCATCGACGGCATCTTGAGACTTGGCTTTACCCCAGCCAAACCAGGACCACCAGGAGCTTTTGGCTTGGTCGGCTTTCTTAGCTGTAGATGGGAGAAAGGGAAATAGGGGTTAGCAAATGAAGAGCATGCAAGGGAACATCCAGACATCGTGGACAAAAGCGAATCAAAGGACTCACCAGCGGACTCCTTCGTCTCCGCAGCCTTCTTCTCAATGACCTCGTATCCCTCCTCGATCTTCCTCTTCCCATCATCGTACGTGCTTCCTGCCTTCTCCCTCGCACTATCGACCTTACTCTCGCCCGACCTCCTGATCTCCTCATACTTCTTCTGCGCATCACTCAAAGCCTCCTGCGCCTTCACTTGTCCCTGCTCCACCGTCTTCTGCAACTCAGGCTTCGACAACTCCTGCTTCTCCTTCTCGAGGCGGTCATTTTCGAGGGTAGAGTAGTAGTAGTAACCACCTGCGAGTGCGGCAAAGAGACCAGTGAAGAGAAGTGCGTTTGAAGATTTAGATTCGGGTGGTGGTGGGGTCGTGCGTGTTTCGGTGGTGGGTTTTGTTGGGTCGGGAGTGATATCGGAACGGCGGGCAGTCGAGGCAAGGGTGCGTCGTGCAACGACAGGCGCGACCGCCACACGGCGAGCAACGACGGGGCGAAGAGTAGAAGATGCTGCGGTGCGATACATATCGGGCGATGTTATTGTTCGTTCGTAGATGAGATGAAAGTCAAAGTCAAGAAAAGAATTCGAGGTGGAGGTGCGTGTTCGTCGTGGGTGGAAAAGATGCGAGAAAATGCGGACGGCGTGAGGCGCGTTTTGAGTGAGCGGGGAAGCGCGATGACGCGCGATGAGGTCACTGCTTTGTTCGAGTTTGCCCCTGAGAGGCGCGTACTAACGCGTCTTGGCACGTGGCACTCCTCTCCATCGCTCCTCTTTTCGACGCGTCAATGTCTTCGCGCTCGAGGATGGCGTCGTCATGGTCTGGTTAGTCTGGTAGGTTCGGTTTTTCATGCATAATGTTCTCGAATAGTTCGTCATAGTTGGACTTTCGTCCTCCCAGACTCCAGCCCAATGTTAGGACAGTTTTCTTTCGCGGCTGGTCCATCTAGGAAAATGTCTCGTCTTCTCCCTCCCTCACACTCGATAGAAGAAATCATCTGGTCAAGGTCGTGGCTCACACTACGTGCTCCCTTCTGAAATTGACGGACTTCGTGGACATTCGACAATCAAAGTCTATATCCTATTTTCCCGGATCCAAGAGGGGCCTTCTCTAGATCTAGAGATGGGCCGCCGCGGTAGGGTTTTGCACGGGTCAAACCACGGGTGCCAGAGACGAACCCGTACCCGTACCCGCCAAACACCGTACCCGCACGGGTACGGGTACGGGTAGCCCGCGTTGTGGCACGGGTTTGCCTCTTGCCACCGCGGTTATTTTGTACGGTGTTGAAGGAAGTTGACTGCCATAAAGGCAGTATGAGTCGATTTTCCAAGACATGGGAGAGCACTGTAGAGCGCGGCCTTCTTCCCGTTACTCTTTTCAATGGGAACCTCGTCCCACCCCGCGCCAAGTCCACATGTCAACCCACTCTAGTTCAATACTGACAGTGCCAATGTCAAACATGTGTGTGTTTTACATGCACCGGAGGGGTTCGACCCATAGCAAGTGATACTCGTCACTCAATGGAACAACGCCGAACGGCAGTTACAGCCGTTGTTCTCGTTGACGGTTCGTACGCTATTTCGGGGACCGATAGAGCGCGGGATAACACATCTCCATAGACGAGCCCTGACAGCCTGGAATTCGAGCTTAAGCTCAAACTGTACCATAACACAAGAGCATCCGAGAGCCCGAGCTGAAGTGATGAATGAATTTCATCCGAGTCATTGGCTCAGCAAGTCGTAAAAGTGGGATATAGTGCTCCTTCGAGCATCTCTACTCACCAAGACTCCAACCCGTCGCAAGAACCGCGGGTCTCGCGGTATTTAACGGTCCTGAGAACCTCAGACCCGTACCCGTACCCGCCACACACCGTGCTCCAAAACCGCGGGTGTAACCGGACCCGTGCAAAACACTAGATGGGCGCCGTGCGTTCCTAAAACGAACTCATCGCCCGAGCTCATTGGGACTACGACTTTGCTCCGGTTCCAGCTTGACTTGCGTGGTAATCTCCGACCGTGCTGCCAAGGCTCTTCCTGCCTGTAGACTTTGCTTGGGTAGCTCATACGCTGGGTGTGGCGGGGCCAATAGGGTGCGAGAGCGGTGATCGTATATTGATTCATGAAGTCTGGTGGTACAGAGACACAACATTCGGGAACCTCTTCCTGTGTGGCAACCTCCTTCGTACAGTTCAATCCGTCATGTATTCCAAAAACGATCCTGAGGGAAGAAAACGTCAGCTCCGGGAAGCGATTTCAAATCCTGAAAATCATCACCTTCGTCTGCCCTTCCTACGAATCCGACCTTGACCTTCGTACATGCTCACTCCCTCCACTGTATAATCGGCACACGAGTAGAGTCCCAGGGTGAATTTATTGACACATATCTGCCATCCTCCCGAGCAATGCCATCGAACGGAGAATTCTGTTTGATGTGCGAATAATCAACCCACTGGGTCGAGACGAAAAGCTTCAGAAATCCGACATCTACGTCCCGTCCTTGGCGCACGTGGTACATTCGTGGGTTGCCCCCGCCAGCCCCATAACCAATCGTGAGGCTCGTGTGGGCGTCTATGGAGAAGTCGGCTCTTCCATCCCTGGCGATCCCTGGCTCGTAGTATGAGACTGTTCCACGATAAACGACAGTCAGAAACGAGCTGTAAATCATGGTCGGTCATGTCGGATGGAGAACACTGCACATTACCTATGCTGAGGGCGCCTATGTCAAAATAGAATAAGGCCGCGTAAAGGGGCATGCTTGTGTTATTGACAATCTCGAATCCTAAGGGCCTGTGCTCGCCATCGTCCATCAACTTGATCATGTCACCCTCGATAAGATCCTTCGCGGGGTCTTTCTTCTTCATCGCCCAACCACCGTCTACCATTCCCTCCTCGAGCGCATAACATCTGAGGAAGACTTTCCCCGTGAGGCACAGTTGGCTGACCTTCGGAGTGCGATGGAGGTGCCGAAAGAAGTCGGCGGCGCCTGATAACACAGTAATGACATCCTGGCTCTCGTTCGGGTTTGTCTTGTTGCTGCAACCAACTGAGCCGCACAGACGTGTCACCCCGAATTGATGACATATATCATCGTTGACTTCAAAGGCGACTGTGTTCTCGTCCTTCATCAACAGCGTAACCCTAGGTGGTGCTGGGGCGAGTACTGTGAAAGGGATATTCTGGTGTTTTCCGAGTAGCCGTCCGTCGAGGCGATCTGCGATGAACGTCAGGTTCTTCGGCATGGCAATCTCCAAGTTCTTCCCTGTCCGAGTCTCCAGCCCATACGCGGTAGACGGAAAAGCGTTGGGGCTCGGTAAATCGACTGTGGATACTATCTCCGCCGTGAAGTTTGTGATTGACTGGACGGTGAACTCTCCGAGTGACGAGGCCGCGTCTCTCTCGATATGAACACTGAACTTGGAATCACTGGTGATTCCATACGCTTCGCCTGCAGCCAATTTATAGGTCACGTTCCTGGAGCAGAGTGGAAGGTAAATGACGGGAGAGTCCTGAGGTTTATATCCGAATCTGGTAATTAGAGAAAAAGCTTATCAGCTAGTTAATCTGCCGAAGCATTCGAAATCTTACCTAGTTCTCTTCGAAGATGACAGGAAGAGAGGACATTGGGGAGGTTTGAAGGTTTCATCAGCTGTCTTCTCGGTGATAGGGACCAGCTCAGCTGTAGACTCCGATGTTGATTTCACCGACACTTCGAAGGCTAGCGGACCGCTGTTATTTTGGGCAGTATAGACGTTATATTGATCTCCCTTGTCGATCTTGAACTTGGCGTCGAGCTTGACACGGTAAGTTCCCGGCTGCATCTTAAGCTTGTGGAAGTCGTGCTCAGGGGTATGAGTGATTGACGTGAAGAGGTATCTGTCTCTGTAAACGCCTTCACACTGAGGTTGCTGGCTAAATTTCACGAAGACGTCGTCAGTCCATGCACGGTCACCGAGATCGTAGCCTTTGATACATACTGCTTGACCTCCGGAAGGTCCTCAACGAGTCTCCTATACGTCAAATTATGCGCACCATCACCCCGGAGTGCATCTATCAGCATTGTCGTGAACAACCCGCCTGCGTTGCTTTCATTGCTGGGCTGCTCTGCACTGCAAGCAGCAAGCAGGACATGGGAGGCTAAACCCGAAATTTCATAATTTCTCTTCAGCGTCTTCGGCTCAGGGGGTATGGGGGAATTCTCTGGAGCAACTGCTTGGGCTGGAGTGCGGCATTGGTATCCGGGTTGGAGTTTGAAGCCTCTCACTCTATATTCCGGCTCTCGGGTGCCCGAGCCAGAGTGGCAGCAATCGAGGATAACGGTCTTGTGGGAAAAGTCACAGCAATACTTTAGCGATGCAATTAGTAATGAAGTTGAATGGACGTTACCAACAATATTGTTCCCCTTCGCCTCGGAAATCTTGTTCAAGTATACGGCAAGAGTGACATCGGCAATTCCCTGTACCAGCTTGTCCTTGCTATCACCCGGTATGAAGTCGTATGGGCAGAGCACTTCAATGTCCTTTTTCGGGTCGTCTGCTGACGGCGCCTTCGTCCCATGGCCGGCAAAATAGAAGAGGATGGGGTCGTCCTTCTTTGTAGTCGAATTCTCGGCAAGATCTTCTAGCAGCTTTAGGATATTCGTCCGAGTAGCGGCGTCGTTTCTGAGTATTTTGATGTGATCTGGACGAGCGTGTCTATCCAATAGAAATGCGTGAATGGCCTTGACATCGGCGCATACACCGGGCAATGGTGACATGGAGGTCTGTTTGGTGTTTTGATATGTATGAATCCCAACGAGGACTGCAGATAAATTTTCCAGTGAAGGTGGGCTAGACTCAGGGGCCATAATATGAATACTATACTCTCAGAGAAAAAAAAAGTTTAAGGCCCACATCTCAGAGCTCGATTTCACTTGTTTATCGTTGCTAAAACGATTATGTTAGCTCATTCTGACATAAGATATCAAGGCCTAAATTATGCGTACCTAATACGCAAGGAAGTGGGATCCGCATCGCATCGGCACACTTCGGGCTGGGACGCATTTAAGACAGGGATAATATCCCGTAGTCGCTGAGCCATATACATGAGGATGATGTGTTCGCAGTCCAGGTCCCGCTAGGGTGAGGGGAGTGAGACAACAGGAAGCTCGAGACTTTATAAGCAGTCCCTGTGAAGCACGGGGATATCTATGATGCTAAAAGCTGCGAATGTAAGACGTAAGGATGGTCTGCGACTATTTTGCAACCTTCGACGATCCTGAAGTATATAGCACAATTATAGTAGCCTCTAAGGATCGTGTATTTCCATGAGTATAGCCATAGGAGGAACGAACGTATCATTTACGAGAAGTGAGAGAAATGAATCAGCGCTTATTATAGGAATAGACCCGAATGGCGCGGGGAATGTGGTACCCTGAGACCTTGTGAAGAACATAGATAGTGTGAATAGTTCGTCTTCACAATCCCTCCCCACGTTTGGAGCTAGAATTATGGGAAAGTGGAAGGCCAGAAACGACGCTCATCTTCCATGCAGCGACCACACTCAGTCCTCGAGACCACACAAACTTTGTGTTGATTACTTTCTCAACAGAAGGAGATATCGTCTTCCTCGATGTAGTGTGCTGGGCGTGTTCAGACCGTACAATCGACGAAAATAGTATGAGCACCAGCATTATAGGTCAAATCAGAATATTTTGGATAGCACGTTGCTGCTCAGAACGGCGTTGAATCGAGAACAGAAGTGGATGAAGTCTTAAAAATCATAGACTTTCGCCACCCTTTGACGGACTCGATGCTCGTAAAATCTTTTTCAACATCTCATGATCTATGCTCAAGCCATGAATAGTATGGAAGCAGTGATCACATGTAGAAAACATACCATGAGATAACATATCTCCATTTGAGAATCCCTTACGAAAAGCAGACCTTCTCCCTAGGCGTCTGTGAGTGACGGTCCGAGAGGTTGCGGTGCCGATATTCTCCTAATTTTGCAAGGGATCGATCTAGACTAACCTAACTTGAGCAGATCATGAACGGGCGCACTGGGCCCTCAGTTGTTTTTCCTAGCAAGTGACAAGTATGGACGAAAGAGTCCATGAACGCTGCAGAGCTCGCCTATTTTTTGCCAGGTTCGACGCAGACAAGCTCTGGAGCAGAAACCTTGTCACCAGAGTCAAATTGTGGCCTTTTCTTCCGCTTGCATCTATTTTCTCGTTGTCATGTGGGATATTCGTACCCGCAGCTGGAAGCTCACGAGGTTTGTCACTGTACTAGCGATATGGATAACTTGACGTCTTTCACAACGTGCTGGCGCCATTTCAGCTCGTGTCGTTGACAATATTTTGAGCCTTGTACCAACTTGCCCCACCGTTTACCATTTTCGTCCTCATTTCCGGAAGTTGCTGCGGTATCGCGGATGTTGTGCACTGCGGTTTGCGTGCAAACACTGAGAGCTTCCAGATAGATCTATCTCGTATGATAAGCTCCCGCTGTGAAGAGTTATATCCTAAGTTTGAGGTCTTACATAATTGGAGAAGACGGTAAAATCGAGAGCGAGCAAGGAACGACTCGGCAGATAAATAATTACATACCAAGTGTACAGATATCGCAGAAGGACTACCTCCCCCGATTTCAAGGTGAGGCCATCGTGAGACAAAAAAGACATAGGTTTGTTCGCCTCCGCTGGTTCATCCGGGATCCTGTACTGCTACGAAAGTACATAGCAGATTGAGCACTGTCGACGACTAGAGAGAGAGAAATATAGTAAGGGTGGGCACTGATCACGTCGCGCGAAGCATGGAGACAATATTTGTACAGGGTATGGTCGCATTAAGTATTACGTCCCCTCAATTGCACAACGGACACGCAAACTGCATCCCATATCATGCCCTTTGCTGGCCTCGACTTTAAGCGTCGCTGCTTTCCTCCCTGGAATGGCGAAGGTTGCGCAATCTGCGAGTAGTCGACCCATTTAGTTGAGATAAAGAGCTTCAGATAACCGACGTCGACTTCCTGGCCCTGGCGCACGTAATACTGCCGTGGTTGTCCGCCACCTGCTCCATGACCTATTGTCAGTTCTCCTTTGGCTGCGACGGAATGCTCCGCTCCGGAGCTCCTAGCAGCACTCGGTTCATAGTACGATTCTGTGTAACAAAGTGCCGCGTGAGCTGAGATTAATAAGAAGTAAAATATGGCCGTGAATTTCGATGAGCTCACTTATGCTTAGATCGCTCATGTCGAAGAAGAAAAGAGCGGCGTAGAGTGGTACGTGGCTATCATTGACAACCTTGAATCCGAAAACCTTCTCGTCCTCATCATATACACTCAGTGCATTTTGCTGAATGAGATTTCTCTGCGGCTCCTTCTCCGCCATGCCCCAATCGTTACCGACCCATCCTTCCTCAAGCTCGTAAGCTTCCAGGCGCACGAGTCCACTGCGTCTGAGGCCATCGTAAGTGGGGTAACGGCCAAGATGGAAATAGAAATCGGCGGCGCTCCTGACGATAGTGAGGATCTTCTCGGTGAAAGAGTCCCTTGAAGAGGTAGTGGTCGGATCTAGATGGACTGGGTAGTACATATGTGTCATTCCCCGATCACGACACAGCTTGTCATTGATATCGAAAGTGACTGTGTTATCACCGTTTGTCACCAACGCGATATCTGGAAGAGGGGACGCGTCTTCAACCACGAGGCGAATGCGAAGGCCGTGTTTTATCTCGTCCCGGACCAGCGTAATAATATCAAGAAATAACGGCTCGTCTGCGATTGACATCCTGATCCCACTCATGGTGTCTGCCCGAGTCTGAAGAGCATATGCAGCGCAAGACGATGAAAGCGGTAGATCTGGTACGTTCGGAGCGACTTCGCATCTCGCGGAGAATGCAGAGATCGATCTAGCTGTGAGAATTCCAACGGGTAATGACTCGAGATTTTTGCTCTTGTAAACGTCGAATTGGCTATTGAGTGTGATTCCGAACGCCTCACCGCACTCCAGCATGTAAGACCGACTCTTCGCCTTCGTTACTTTGAGAAGCTTGTGACGGGAACTGTGAGCTTTGGAATCGAAGAGTATTCTTGACTTATGGAAACCCTCACACTGAGGGTTCTGGCTGTTAATTCAGACATAGTCGTGTAAACATGGACATTAGCCAGTGGTGTGCGACATGACATCATAGCTGCTTACCCAGTGATGTCGGGTATACAGTCGATGAGGCCTTCATACGTGGTTTTGTCCGTTCCTTCGGTATTCAATGTCTCAAGGAGTGCGCGCGTGAATAACCCGCCACTTCCGTCCTCTCTACTACGCTCATCCGCCCTGCAAGCTGCCAAGAGCACATGGGAGCGCGACCCTGACACCTCATACCCAGCCATTACCCTATCGCCCCGCGAGTTCTCCTCTCGGAGTAGGTCGTTGTCGGCAGTGGGCGCAATAACGTAGTCCTGTGGCAGGTCAATACCACGCACATTAACTTCAGGATCATAGCTTTCTTCTCGGGTACCGGATCCTGAGTGGCAGCAGTCGAAGATCACAGTCTATAAAATGGAGGTAAATATTGTTTGCCAAAGTAATCGAAATTCGGTAGAAAAAGAAACACACAATATTGTCGCCTTTTGCCTTGGAAAGATGATTCAGAAGTATGGCGAGCGTCATATCCGGAATACCCTGAGCGTCATCGACATCGCTGCGTCGGGGAAGGAAATCGTGTGGACAAATCATCTGAATTTGCGGGTGTGAGCCCCCGCCGGCTTGCCATCCATTCGGGGAATTTGTCTGCGCGCCATGTCCAGCGTAGAAGATGAGGATGGGATCTCCCAGGCGTATGTCGGAGCTGCTGGTGAGATCCTCGATGTATTTCCGAATTTCGCTCCGGGTTGCTTGCTCGTTCAGGAGGACGTGTATTTGGCTCGCAGGTACATGCATGGATTTTCGGAGAAATTCAGACACGGACAGAGCATCGTGAGCCGCTCCGTGTAGATTTGGAATTTCAGGGTTGTGTAAATATTCGTCAATGCCTATTACGAGAGCATGTAGAGTTGATGGACTGAAGAATAATACGGTATACGTTCCCGAAGCGTCAGATTATATACATGAATTGATAAGACCGATACTGACGTGCCAACGGCAGGCTGTGGTAGCCTGGGAAACAACAGAAAGGTCAGATTCGTGATATATACGATATGGCCCATTTGTCGCACATCACTGTGGCCAACTCATCCGCTCTGTTATAGGGAAAACCACGTGGGCTATGAGAACGGTCAGCAAGAGCACTGATACACGCTTATGAAAGAACGCACACGTAGCGAGACGGAACACAAAATCTGTTCCACGTTGTTTTATCAGGTTAAGTGGAAATATGTGAGACTTTACGGTAGCACACCTGCATAGATGAACCGCTAGATCTCGAGCCCAGGCTGTCGCACGAAGTATAAAGTGGATAAAAGCGTCTAAAACTCGGAAACGGGACATAATGCGACAGGCTAGAAGGGTTAGATTTAGAGGAGTAGCACAGAACTTGGACGCGTACACAGTATGCGGAACAGGTTTTAAGAGGCATACGCATCATGTAGTTGGACGTCACGTCTTCAGCGGGGTGGGTGCGTAGATAGGTGTCAGTTCAGGGAGACCAGTCCGGCCATGAGACGGGCATCGAGAAGGGGCGCACACGACCACTGCACGGACATGAAGCGATCGATCATCGTAGCATTCCATACCTCCTCGGTCGGACATTAAGCACGTCCGGCATAAGGGTCGCTCCGGAGACTCGCGGCATTTCGAAGTGGAAGTGGACATGGTGGCACATTCGATCACGAGCCACAACGCAACTGACCCTGCTCCAGAAAGTAATTCGATGCATGCATATGTTTTCCCCACGTCTTCAACAAACTCGATTGGTAGGTTGCTACAGACCAACCAATGCTAAAAACTGACGATTCAGCAGTGATGTTCAGCTCGACATTCAGTTGAGACACT
This sequence comes from Stereum hirsutum FP-91666 SS1, assembly GCF_000264905.1. NCBI lineage: Eukaryota > Fungi > Basidiomycota > Agaricomycetes > Russulales > Stereaceae > Stereum > Stereum hirsutum. The sequence goes on from NW_006763152.1 coordinate 256,928, forward strand.
GGAGAGGTTAGCTTGGAAATGTTTTGTGGTAATACAGCTTTTAATTTACGATCAACGCAGCATATCAAATGCGCAGAAGCGTGATAATGGGAGACTTGACCGCTCTATCTACGCAGAAAGCAGAAAAAACACTAGATCCTATGGGATTGAAGGCGACATTGACGTAGCGAGGAGAAACCATCGCACTGTATGCCGGGTCAAGCAGCCACGCTTAGTCGAAGAACTACTTCGTTCCGGATCGCTATCGATGTTCAACAAACTTCTGCATATCTTGCAGGAACTGGCCAGTCCTTGAGAAATTATATCGGAAAATAAGAACATGCGGCTGAGATAGAGATCCGGCCACGCCTTGTTAAAAAAGAAAAGAGAAATGAGAGCTCGCAAAGAAAAAAACCAGATTCGTCTCGTAAGTTAATATCGCACGTAATCCACACAAGGTCCGTTCCGTTGAGTCCCTTCCATGTTAAATCTGAGACTCGTGTAAGCCAGCCACCTTCATGTTCACAATAAGCCGCGAGGTAGCTTTCATCGTGTAAGTCATATGAGCAGTCATTTGAGAGCCAGGGAAGGCAAGGTTAACTCTACCACCAGATGTGTACTAGGTGAGTTAGATAAAGCTCAACTCTCTCGTGACGACTTGACTAGGCTTCTTGGTCAATATTCCACAGTGATCATACCCAGACAAGCAGTTTTGATGGCGTATCTTACGTAGCCAGTCATTCCTCTGCTGTCTCATGCTCTACATCCGATACCAGCCATCGATAGCATGGCGATTTTTGGAGTAAACATATCCAGACCCTCTGCCATGATGGCGGAGCCAACGCTCTATAAAAATCTAGTACATGCTGTCTCCTGCACCCTAGAGTTATAAATATGACGTCGCACTAAATGCATCACAAACCAGGCAGCATGCTACAAGCCAGCACATCAGTTATCACCTAAGCCAGCATCTGGCATAGTAAAATTGGCCCTCGTTGCCAATTTCGAACGTAAGTGATCAGGGGCGGAAGCAATGCGCATCTTATGACAGCAGCACGGTAGCAGGGCTGTGTTATGCGTGGCGTACTGGCGCCGCATTCTCTCAGCGTCCTGTATACAACACACATACTTCGATCGCCCATACGACTCCTTCTATATGAGTAGTCGACCGTATTCTCCGGCGAAATACACCTCTATGTTGTAGTGTGTCGTTCGGTTTGACCGAGAAGGAGACAGGCGAAATTGTCCAAAGACATAAAGAAGGCGGCCTTGGCCCACAACCAGAAGATGAAACGTATGGCATAAAAGACGTAGAGCCTCGATCCTGTTCTTCCAAGGCAAAGCAGACTATGAAAAGAAACGCTCCCGTACTTTAACTTGTGCAGGGGTATTTTTCTTTGACGCCGTGTAGGGTAACATTCTACTAACGCCCTGCGGAATGATAGAGCAAGTTAGAATACTGGAAATGCACGATATTTCGGCGCATGTTTCGCAAAGTATTTGAAACTCACTCTCGGAAATTGGTCCAAGTTGACGATGCACGATGGAGTATGAGTCCCAACGAAGTTTTCATCAGACGAGTCGCCAGGTGGCAGGAATGAGGTAGACATTTATCGGCAAGCATAACATAAGAACAGAATCAAGTGGCAGTCGATCCAATGAGACGATCACATTCAATACAAGCCAAGGATCCTGAAATTAAGGACGTCTAGACAAGAGCGTGTGGAGAGTGCTAGTGGGTCGAGAGCAAGACGACAACGATGGCGTTCACAAGAAGTACGTCCTGCAGCTTAAAGAGGTAACCCGTATTTCGGGTTAGGAGCAATATTAATGCCTCGACTGTGTGGCTGAAGTGTGGGGCCTAGCTCTTCTCTTTACGAACGTCGTCGAACAAGTCCCGAACGCGAGGCATTCAACTGATGTACCATGTAGAGCGTAAGGTTGTTTGCGCTGTGAGCTTGAGAGAGTCAGGGATTGGCACTCCGAGTACGCGCCATCTCTTCCTCTCTGAGACGAGTCCCCGCTTGCCCTCCTTACGCCAACCTCACTCTCATTGTCCCCGACCCACGGTCCCTAAGTTCGCTTCGCCTATAGTCCTTGAGCTTAAAATGCGAAATAGGCTACAGCCAGAAGGTTACTGACTTTCGATCTCTTCTCATCTCCACTCCTTACACCATCAGCTTGCTGGATGGGCCCGAGTGGTACTTTGAGCCCTGGAAGCTCTTGGTGTAACTTTATCGACATTTCTTTTTCTGTCACCCGACATCGTCATGCTCACCGGAGGGGGAAACGCGCTGTCAGCGCCCGGAACACGTATCTTCCCCGTTCATGTTTGTAGGTCGTAGACAAACTCCCAAATTTTCTGTAGAAAAGACCTCATCGATATTTCTGTACGTGCGTAGATCAATAAGCTATGCATGCTCATGGCACCTGTTTTGAACCATTGCGATGTTCTCAGCGCCTTGACCTTTAGGAGTGGTGGAAATGGATGTATAGGAAGGAAAGAGACCCATTAAGTAGTAATATCATTACCAGACTTTATCCACTCTTCTGATGCATCTGAACCAAGGTGGAATATAGGCGCATTATAGTGTATATATCATGCGCGTACTCGGTTTTAGCTTATGTCTTTTCAGTTATCACATATCTCCATCGTATCCCGCACACTAGGAAGGAGACATATGGCACGGAGCACGTATTCCATTTGTGAGGAGATTTAATCTCTAAATCGGCCACTGGTAGGTCATAACAGGCCTGACAGACCGCGTCCGATACACTGATGATGCCGGAAGGCATTGACAAGCGTGGTCGATGGCGTGGACAGAAGACAGCCGTGAACGTGCTCAGGAAACACACAGTATGTATGGTGCTGTTCACTTAGTCACCACATAAAATAAACAACCGCCAAATTGGTCGGTCCAGGACCGAAAATCCAAATTATTGAAAGAAAATTCCTGAGCCATACAAAAAAACCCCGGGGTTTCCATAAATCATTTAAAAAATGAATTAAATATTATTATTTAGCGGGGGCCCGCCAAATTCAAGTAGCGAGGATTTTATAACTCCTCCAGTTTTGAATATTTTCAAAATCTGTCTTGGGAATCTGAGAGCAACCGTATAACTGGGATCACGTGAGCATGGGATATCCCGCGGGATAATGGTGGCCATAAGGCACCGCGCCAAGGATGCCCGCCCATATGGCTTATCCCCCTCTCCCTCCCCCCTCTCCATCTCACTTGCTTGCACGTCTTTTGCTCCTTGCTTCCTCGTCTGTTGATTGTGCATCGTCTCTGGCGACTCGCTGTGTGCGCTCCATAAACACTCCGTCTCTGTGACCCGCCATCCCTTGTCCCGCCAACGTAGGGCCCGATACGATATCTCTGCCCGTAGATCTTGGCACATCTCATCAGCCATCCGCCGATCTCTGGTCGGAACCCATATGTCACCCCACGATCGTTGCTCCGATGCGATATCGCATACACCCTTTCCGAAGGCATATCGCTTGGGCGCTCCGATGTGATATCGCATACGCCGAGTTCTCTTCCGAAGGCATATCGCTTGGGCTGTGCTCGGGTCC